>NW_026781832.1:0-37185 GCF_030144855.1 Hypanus sabinus
GTGTCTTTGGCCTCATATATTTCAATAAATTAAGGATCGCAGGAAAAGCGTTTAATTGTGGTGATGACGCGACTGGATCAAAACAGCGGCAATGTGTTGAGGCTATTGACAGTGGCAAATTTGCAGTCCAGCAGGATGAACAGCAAATTAAAAAGTGGTCAAAATCGAAGAGGATGAATGACGTAACTGAAGGTTTTATATTGAACGCACAATTTTAAAACAGAGACCACATAGAAAGCCTGCAGCACAATACATGCGCATCGGCATCCAGGTCGGCATCATAATGTATGCTCCCAAATCCAAGAATCATCCTTGCAAATCTCCACTACAAACGTCGCTGTGGTTTCCGCGTCCTTCATTCAGTAACCAGAATTGAGCACAGTATTCTAAGTCTGGTCAATATAGCTGCAGTATTATCTCTCCGCTATAAAAGTCAATCCCAAGTTTTGGCGATCAGTGGTGAGCGGCCTGCCGCACGTGTCGGTACTGCGATCGCGATTGTTCACGTACACATGAACGATCTGGAATAGGGTATCGAGTGCAGTGTATCGAAGTTTGCTGATGTTACTAAGCTATGTGGAAAGACCAATTTATGGAAGATACGGAGAGACTGCTGAGAGATATTGATAGGCTGAGTGGGCGATGGTCTGGCAGGTGTTGTACAATGTGGGAAATGGGATGCCATCCACTTTGGAAGTAAAATTGAAGAGTAGATTATTATTTAGGTGGTAAAAGATTGCAGCGTGCTGCAGTGCAGAGGGTCTGACAAGTTCCTGTGCATGGATCACAAAGTGTTGGTTTGCGGGTGCAGCAGTCTGTCAGGAAGGCAAATGAAATGCTGGTTTCCATTACGAGAGGGGCTCAACTAAAGACCAGGGAGGTTAAGATGCAACAGTATAGGGATCTGGTGAAGCCACACGTGGAGTATTGCGTACAGTTCTGGTCTCGTCACTTGAGGAATGCCTTGCAGGATTTTGAGCTGGAGCAGATGAGACTCACAGAGTTTATTCCAGAGATGAGGAGCGGAAATATGAGAGATTGAGCCACCTGGTGCTCGACTCAATGGAATCTAAAGAAAGAGAGGAGATCTTAGAGAAACATAAAAATAACATATTTAAGAGATATATAAGATAGAGTCAGGAATGTTGTTCCACTGGGAGCTGAGACGAGAACGAAGGGACGTTGCCCTCCAGTTTTCGTGCTGTTGATTTATTAGAGAGAGGAGGAGGAACTGCTTTTCCAGAGAGAGAGAGGATTCTGTAGAATTCTCTGTCAATGAAGCAACTTATTAAATAAGGAGATGAAAGGAAGAAAAATACATTCGACAAAAAGCCGGAATGTGTGGTGGGAGAGATCGGGAAGTAAGGTTGTGAGATGGTAGGAGGGGTGAAAGGAGGGAGGGAGATGGGCCGAAATGGAGGTAGAGTCATGGTCAATGGAAGAGATGAACGGGAAGGAGAGAGTAAAAGTTGAGAGTCGGCTGAGCATCTCAGTTCAAATGGCACCTCATCCCCAAACCTCACCCCTACAGGTGTGAGGGACGGGGAATATGCAGGGAGATCCGTAGTGGCGGTTGCAATCGGTGGGTGGGTGCGGAATTCTGCAGGTCAAGGCGACAGGAGTGTTAGTGGTGGATGGATAAAGGACAGTGGGGCAAGATGGGGAAAGAGTGAAATAAGAAGAAGTGAATAAGGTGTGTGATTGCGTCGATGTGAGAAAAGAAGCGGAGAGGGGGTGTAGAGAGAGGGCGTAGAGTTGAGGAAGGGAGGAAAGGAGCAGGAGAAAGGGAGAGAGGGAATGTTAGGGGAAAGGAGAGAGTGAGAGAAATATGCAAGAGAGAGAGAGAGAGAGAGAGAGAGAGGGGAGACAGAGACAGAGAGAGAAGGAGAGAGAGGTGAGAGAGAGAGAGGGGAGGAGAGAGAGAGGGAGAGAGAGATAGAGAGAGAGAGTGTGAGAGAGAGAGAGAGAGAGAGAGAGAGAGAGAGAGAGAGAGAGAGAGAGAGAGAGAGAGAGAGAGAGAGAGAGAGAGAGAGAGGAGAGAGAGAGAGAGAGAAGGAGAGAGAGGGAGAGAGAGAGAGGAGAGAGAGAAAGCCAGACAGAGCCAGAGGGGAGAGGAAGAGAGAGAGAGGAGAGAGACAGAGAGAGAAAATGCCATGGAATAAAGAAGGAGGGCGACAGTGCGCCACTGGACGTGGAAGGCGAGGGAAACCCTGTGGCTGGAAAGTTTTTATAGGGGAGGAGATTACTTTATTCGAAGGAGTATTGTGGGCTCACTGACTACGGTGTGTGTTCGGGCTTTGACCTGGGGTCATGGCTTCTCACGGACTGAAGGCCTGGAGCCCCGGTGATGAGAAGGAACAGACCAACGCCCAAATCAGGAACCAATAGTGGATGCATATATCCCGGGTAAATACAGGCTCTGTATGAGTGACACAAATCCCTCCGATACTCCCCTCCTGCCCTTAATATCTCCTCCCTGCCTTCCATTCCTCCCCACGCATCGTTTTTCACTCTCTGTAGCGCTACCTCTCTCCTTCCCTCTCCTCCGCTCTACACCTGTCATTCCGACTCTCTTTCTCTGTCTCCCTCTCTTTCTCCCGTTGGCCGCCTCTTTAATCCCGCTCGCTGCCAATCAATCGCCGAAACTGCTCACCCCTCTATTTCCTACATTACTGCTCCCTACTCCTGTTTCCCGATTTCGGTCACGCTTACCCTCTCTCTCTCTCTCCAAACACCTCACCCTTCTCTCAACCCTCTTCCCTCTGCATACTGCCGCTCACTTCTTTCTCTCCTGATTGCTAATCTTCCCCTCTCAACCCCCTCATTTTCTCCACACTCTCAATATTCTCTCAACACCCGCCACTCCAATCTCTCTCTACCCGGCTCTCCCCACGTCCTCATTCTCTGTATTTCCAGCGCTTCCACCCCCTGCTCTCGGTTCCTCTCTTTATCAGCTGTCCATCTGGAGTTTGCTGCTGTCGGTGTGACCGCCTTCTCAACACGGGCTTCCTCTGACAACGGTTCCTACCCCTTCGTGAGCTCAGAGACAACAGAGACTCCTGAACAAGATGGACGGCCGGCAAGACTTAAGTGAATGTGAAGTTCGCAAGACGGGCCCAGAGTCTCCTTCAAACGGTGAGTGGGGCAAAAAAACGGGGGGGGGGGAGAGAGAGCTGCATTCTGTGTTTAATCCCCAATGTGCGCGATCGGGCGATTGGAGGGCGACTCACTGACTCTATCTGCTCTGACCCCAGCTGAACGAATGGTAGAGGCGGTGAGGAGGGAGCTCTGACGGAACGTTTGTGAGGAGTTTGCCCTCGGGGACGGGGCGTGGAGGCAGCGCCGGTGAGGGGGCGTCGTAAGGGGAGATCTATGGAATCCGAAGAAGAGAGAATACCGTGCTAGGTGTCAGTGAAGGGAGAATACCATAGGCAGGGCGGGTGTGGAGTTTGTGCCGTGGGAGGGGTGTTGAGAAGGGTGTATTGAGAAAGGAGCGCTGTCTGGATCGGCGGGGGGGTAGGAAACATCGAGGGAGGACTGATGAGTTAGCGGACAGTGGAAGCGCTGTATAAACTTTTAACCTCACTCTCCTCTCGCTTAACTTATTCTCTATTCTCTCTCTTCCTCTCCGCCTGTCTCTTCCCTCCCCGCTCCCTCTTCCCCCTCTCTATGCTCCCTCCTTCTCCAGCTACTTCCCTTTCATTAACCCTCTCTCTCTCTTTCCCCCGTTCTCGTCCCTCCCTCTCTTTAATCCTCTCTCTCTCCACTTTCTCTCACACCCGGGTTTCCCCTTCTTTCTCGAATTCATCTCCTGCTTGCCTGCCTCAATCTCTCAACCCCTTCAATCCCCTCTCTTTCACTCCTCTCCTTTTCTTCCCACAATCCCCTTCATTCTGTCTCACTCTCTCAGCTGCCCAAACACTCTACTGACTCCTCTCTGTCACACCAGCCCTGTCCCGCGTCACCTTACACTTTCTGTCTGCACTCATTGTGTTTCCTCTCCCACACACTCTCTCTATCTCCCCTCTCTCTCTCTCTCTCTCTCAATCTCACTCTCTCTCTCTCTCTCTCTCTCTCTCTCTCTCTCTCCTCTCTCTCTCTCTCTGTCTCTCTCTGTCTCTCTCGTCTCTCACACACACACACACACACACACACACACAACACACACACACACACACACACACTCACACACACACACTCTCTCTCTTTCTCAATCGAAATCCATGTTCGTCCAATCTCGGTGCCCCCACACCCAATTGCACTTATCCTCCACTCCCACACACTCTCAGACGGGGAATAGGGTGGGAGGATGAGGCGAACCTTCGTGAAAGGTGGTTCTGGTATTTGTCTCCTGGGTACTCTTCAAAGAAACTGCGACCGGCACAGAAGAGTCGGTTTCAATTCAATGTGTCTTGCATTGCAATCCAACCAAACATGAACACCCATCAATACAGACAAACGAGTCTGCGTTACTCAGGACAAAGAAGCCAAACACAAAACGAACGTCCACAAAACGGCACAAAACACACAAAGATAACAAGCAGATGTAGAATATCAGTAAAATACATTCATGCAATATGTATGGATTCATATGGTATTGCATATATTTCTCAGTCTGAGGGGAGAGTTGATACAGGTTTCTATCGTGGCAAGAGACGGTGCATTTCTCCCCTAGAGAGAAATGTCTAATACCACGGAGTGGAAGCTCAGAGTGTGTATCTTTTCAGGAGAGGTGAGGGGCAAGATTTTATATACCCAGAGAGCGTGGGTGACAGAACTGTGCTGCCAAGGGTAGTGGTAGACGTAAATCGATAGAGACGTTTAATTGGCATTTTGACAGTCACATGGGTGTGCAGGGATTGGAGGGAGATGAACATTATGTCGTTCAAAACGATTTAGGTTTCGACCGTATAATTGGTACAGCAAAACATTCGGGCCGAGCATTCTGTTTAGTTCTATGATTTACGCTCACTGCTCTGCGTGAGCCAAAGAGAGTGATTTCAACTTAGAGGATGGGAAGAGCAGGGCAGGAGTGGATCACGGAATATGACGATGGATTGACAAAGACAAGTAACGACTTTTTTCCACGGCCAGTGAACGACCCACAAGGAGAGATAGGTTAGACTCAAGCATCTGGCTAATCTGCTTTTTAACAGCGCCCCCTCATTATCACGGTATCTGCTGAAGGATTCATGGTGAATTTATCACCGATCGGAACGACCAAACCGCAAAGAATAACAACGTCCACTATAACAGTCACAAATTCCCAACATTTCCCCGAAACGACATTTACGGTGATATCAACACACGCCTCAACGTGGTACTGACGGGTCTTTCAGCATGACCACGACTCACCCCTCACCGTGACACTGACACAACCCCCACCAACACATCCCTCAAACATGATACCGACATATCCCTCAACCTGCTGCATACACACAACCTAATGTAATAACGATTATCTGTCACACTGACACGCCTCTCACCGTGGCACGGACAGGTAACGCACTGTGATGTGGACACATCCCTCACTGTGACACAGACACGTCCATCACTTTTCTTTTCTTATCATAACAGTAACTGTCACTCCACCAAAACACCGACATATCACTCACCGTCACAAAGACACAACCCTCACTGTAATACCGTCAAGCCCCTCAGAGGGTCACCCACTCAGTCCTCTCCGTGACAACAACACAACACTGACTGTGTCACTCTGTTTTACTCCATGGGGACGCATTTCGGCTTTTTTGCCGAATTTCGGCCTTTTCTGTTGTGGGAGGATTGGGGTGAGTTCTGAGTTACAGGATTCACTGTAGTTTTTATTTTACTTTCCTGTTCTGTATTTTTCCCATTGTAGATTTCAGGAGCAAGCATATTTTGTACATGGTTATCCTTAGCACTGCCAGTTTTGATTAGCCACGCTGGTATGCGTGTATTTATGAAATAAGTAAAACATTTTTATGGTAACTAAACAAATGCATGTTATGAGTTGGAACGTACGTGGTTGGAACCATCCGATTAAGCGAAAGAAGTCTTTTAAAATCATTAATCGATTCCAACTCGATATAATTTTTGCTCCAGAAACGCATATCAAAGCGGGCGATCAAAATAGACTTTATAAAATGTGGAAAGCCTTCAATGTCACACAACTTGTCAAAATAGAACAGATAATCTTTTTTATGAAATCTAATATTTTATTCATCCAAAACGACATTCTGTCAGATATTAATGGTAGATTTTTAACTGTTAAATGACAATTTGTATTAGAAAACTTGATCTGGTTCACCTACCAATACACATAAAATGCTGATAGTTCTCGGCCCTAAAAGTTGACAATGCTTCTCCTTCTAGATGCTGCCTGGCATGCTACGTTCCACCAGCATTTTGTGAGTGTTGCTTGAATTTCCAGCATCTGCTGATTTCCTCGTATTCTGCTTAACTTATATGGACCTGATGTAGACGATCCTTCTTAATTGCCGGATTAAATTAATATATGTTTTTATAGGTGGTGATTTCGGTTGTTTAAATCCTTTGATTGACAAGAATTCAAGCAATCAGCGGCCTCAGAGTTTTTCTGCTTCACTTAATAACTTTTTTTTGTGGCCTGGACGAAATTTGGGGACATTTTCATCTTAACGATAGAGATAGTTCCTTTTTTCACGTTCTCAAAAAATATTCTACAATCGATTATTTTATAGCTGATCACCGATTTTTTTCCAAAGTCTAGAAATTTGTATATGATGCTATGTTTTTTTTTCTCGGATCAAGAGCCTTTAAGCTTAGCTTTTGATTTGAATAAAGTCGTTATTGCAAATATGCCCTGGCGTTTTCCAGATAAGTTATTGCAAAGTTAGGTCTTTGTCCAATTTATTGAGACTCAGCTGAAAACTTTTTTAAAAAATTTAATATACGGGAGATGTGTCGAAATTGATTATATGGATATATTTAGAGCATATTTGCGCGGTCAGATAATTCAGCTTAGCTCAGATTAACAAACAGACAAAAGGAGTTAGATAAGATTTCCAACAAATTAAAGACTTAGATAATACTTATGCAATCTCTCCTGACATTGATGTATTAAAGTAATGACTTCAACTCCAATCACAATATAATTTATTATTAACTTATCCTATTGAAAGACATTTGTTTAAATTAAAAAAGTCAATTTTATGCATTTGGAGATAAAAGTAATAAGCTATTAACAGATCAATTAAAAGCAGCTAGAGCTAAAAAGACACATTTTCAAAAACATTTTAAGGGAAATGATAGTTTAGCATGTAATTATGAAGATATTGATATTATTCAAGACTTTTACATTGAACTTTAAAAATCTCAGTTTCCAGTTGGTTCTTCTAAAATGAATGCCTTTTTACAAAAGATCGATTTTCCTCGAATCTCTGTTGAAGATCTAAAGCTCTTGATGCTCCTATTGCTGAAAGCGAAATTCAAAAAGCTGTTTTTTTTTTTTTGTTTTGTTTTGTTTTTTTTTTTTTTTTTTTTTTTTTTTTTTGCATTTCAATCTGGTAAAGTTCCTGGACTGGATTGTTATTCGGTAGGATATTGTAAAAAACAACTTGAACAATTTCTTTCTCCATAATATGTTGGAAATGATTAAAATGCTTTTTTTTTATAGATAGGTTTCCTCCCGCATTTGATGAAGCTATTTCTTTAAGTCTTAAGAAAGATAAAGACCCTTCAGACTGTGCTTAATATAACCTATTTAATTACTAAATGTGGATGCTAAAATTCTTTAAAAAATCATGGTTTATCGGCTGGTAGTATGCCTAAAATTTTCTCTCAAGACCAACCAGGCTTTGTAAAGGGCCTATATTCCTTTTCTAATGTTCGGAGACCTTTAAGTATTAAATATTGTTGTCTCTCTTGATGTTGAAAGTGGATTGTCAGAGTTGAATGGAAATAATTATTTGATGTTTTAGAGAAATTTGGCGATGGTATTAATTTTAATAGTGGATTAGAATGTCATATAAAAGCCATATTGTTGCTGTTATTAATGATAATTGCACACTCCTTCTTTCGGCGTTGCCAGGGTTCGAGACAAGGATGTTCGTCAAGCCGTTTGTTACTTACTTTGGTGCTCGAACCCTTTGCTTTCCTGAAGCTGAAGACATTCATGGATCTATCATAAATGCGACTGTTCATAAGATCTCCCTTTATCTGACGATCTCTTAGTTTATATTTCGAATCCTGGAGAATCCATTCCTAGTTTATTGAAACTAATAAACGACTTTGGAAAGTTTTCGGGATATAAACTAAACCTTCATAAAAGGGATTATTCCCCTAAATGATTTTGCTTCTCTGCATGATGATATTCCTTTCAGAGTTACTGACACATTTAAACATTTATGTATGATTATTACCAATAATCAAAGAAATTTATAAAGCTAATTTGGTTCTTTTAGTGGATTTTATGAAGCAAATATTTGGTAGATGGAATCCATTTTACACTTTCGTTAGCTGGCCGAACTCATGCAAATATAATACTAATTTTAGCAATTTTTTATATGTATATCAAAATATCCCTATTTTTGATTGAGAATTTGTTTGATTCGGTTGACTCTCTTATTTCATTTTTGTTTGGAATAGCAAAAGAGCAAAAATTGGTAAATATCACTTACATTTTTTTTAAATGGAGATCTCGTTGTGCCTACTTTAAGTATGTATTATAGGGCTGTTAATATACGCAATGTGTGTTTTTGGTTATATTGGGCTGATAAAAATGAACGACCACCTTGGGCTGATTTCGAATTCAATGCTATGAAACAGTTTCTCTGTCTGTACAACTGGCCAAATTTACTAATTTACATTTATACCCCGCGATTAATCAGTCATTACGAATTTGGTTCCAGTTTCCTATTTTTTTTAAATCTCAAAAATATAAACTTTTTAGTTTAATTTATCGAAATTATTTATTTAAACCTCCATTAAGTGATGCTACCTTTCTTCTTTGGAGGAATAACGAGTTTATTCTATAATGGAGTTGTTCCAAGATGGTCCCTTGATGTCCTTTAAGAAAATAGTAACTAAATACTCTCTCTCGCTTTCACATTTCCTGCAATATCTTCAGGTCAGACACTTCTTACAAGAATAATTAAGTAATTTTCCAGATATACTGGGTTCTGACCTGTTAGATATTATTTTAAAAATGAATCCTTTAGTGAAATGTTTTATTGGGAAAATTTATAATTTATTGTTTCACAGCACAATTACCCTTCACTTAGTATTGGGCGAGAGAGCTTAACATGAACTTGATAACAAAAAAATGGCTGCGGATTTTGAAGTTGGTTAAATCTACTTCGATCTCTGCCAGTCACTCTTTAATTCTACTTCATATTATATATCGTTACTATTTGACAAAGGAGAGATTGTCTAAAATGTTTCCTGATGTTGATAGTCTGTGTGATAGATGTAAAACTGAGACAACCGCATTGAAACATATGTTTTGGTCGTGTTCTGAATTGAAACATTTTCGAAAGTCTATTTTCTCTACAATATCTAACGTTTAAAACAGTAATTTACAATCTAATATACTGACAGTTTTATTTGGTATAATCCCACAACATATTCATGGTACTTCTACACCATACCAACATGTAATTGCATTTGTTACATTATTGGCCAGAAGGGCTATTTTGTTGAAATGGAATGATGCTACTGCTCCTGCTTTGATACAATGGTTTTCTCAGTTGATGCTATGTGTTAGTTTGGAGAAAATCAGAAGTCGAATTTTTGATTCTCGATTTGATTTTGAGAAAAGGGTGAGGTTCGTTGGCCCGCCACTATCATCTGATTTGAGTTAATTTATATGGCTTCCTTCCGATTTTTCTTCAAATGAATTTGAGTTGGTGATTGATGGTTTTCTTTTTCTTCGGTTTTTTTTTCCAGTTAGTACTTTTTTTTACTCTGAGTTAGCAGGGTTATTTTTTTTCTTTCTTTATTCCTTTCAAAAATTCTTAACACGTTATTTTTTCTTATTATTATTGATATATTGCTTCGCTTTATTAATCAGACATTTGCTAATTTAATTCTTCATTGAACATAATGACATGTTGACAATGTATTTTTATTGATCTTAAATAATGATTAATAAGATGAATTTAAAAGAAAGAAAAGACACCAACACATCCATCGTGACCCGATGACAGCAACGAGTGCCTCACTGTAACACCGTCAAACCTCGCACAGTGACCCCGACATATCTCTCACCATGACACAGAGATACACCGCGATGTGACCCGGTACACCTCTCACATGGACCCAGAAGCACCTATCACAGTGACAGCTACACGTCTCTCACTGAAACACCGTCAAACCTCGCACTGTGACCCCGACATATCTCTCACCATGACATAGAGATACACCGCGATGTGACCCGGTACACCTCTCACATGGACCCAGAAGCACCTATTACAATGACAATCACAAGTCTCTCACTGCAACACCGTCAAACCTCACAAGGTGACCCCGACATATCTCTCACCATGACATAGAGATACACCGCGATGTGACCCGGTACACCTCTCACATGGACCCAGAAGCACCTATCACAGTGACAGCTACACGTCTCTCACTGAAACACCGTCAAACCTCGCACTGTGACCCCGACATATCTTTCACCGTGACATAGAGATACACCGCGATGTGACCCGGTACACCTCTCACATGGACCCAGAAGCACCTATCACAGTGACAGCTACACGTCTCTCACTGAAACACCAGCTCTGTGTGACAGGGAATCAAATATCAACGCGATACCGACGCAGCCCCCGTCGTGGTCACGAACAAAAACCTCGCTGATAACCTGAACTAATCCTCAAAGTGTCCCAGACCCGTACCTCACTGTGGCGCCGACGCCCCTCACTGTGCCAACAGCGCCCTTCACCATGACAGTGACACACCACTCAACCTGACCCGCTCTGTTGCGTGACGCTGACGCCCTATAAACGCCAAACATCCTTCAACATCTCAGATCACCTCTGACCGAAACTACATACTCCTTTGGGAAGAAAGTCAGGAGATGAACAGGACCCAACGGTAATGTTGACTGGCACTCCATGAGTTAAACTCAACTTTGAATTCAACATATCTGAGATTTCCTACCTGGATCTCTCCCAGAGAACCTGTCTCAAGGAGACTCCGAAACACACCTCACAGTGACACCGACACACCCTTCACCGTGATACCGAGACACCACTGACACCTACAGGCTGATCGACGTGACCCGCCCAGCTCCGCACCGTGACATGGACTCACACGTCACTGTGACACCGACACGAACTTCAGCGGACACTGAGACACCACAGAGACTTACAGTCTCCTCAAGGTCACCCGCCCAGCTCCGCACCGTGACAAGACCTCACACGTCTCAGTAACAACCCTCACCGAAACAGTATCGCCCCTCAACATACACCGATGCACAGCTCACTGAGGTAATTACCCACACCTCACCCTGACACAGGCAAACCCCTTACCATGATACCGATACCTAAAGCAACAATGACACCGACATAGTCCTCTCCATCACACAGACACACACCTCAGCGTGACAATCGGACACACACCGTGGCCATGACATGCCTCTCCCGGTGACACAGACACACTCCTGTCAAACACACATTACACAGATACTCCTTCCACCGTGACACTGCCAGACCCCTCACTCTGACATTTCCCTAGCCGTGACATCGAGATACACTTCGGTGTTTCCCGGCACTCATCTCTCTGGGGCACATCAACACTTACCACAGTGACACCGACACGTAACCCACATCAACTCGGACAGGCTCCAGGCTGAGACAGGGAATCGATCCTGACCACGATACTGACAGAGACCCCATTTTAATGACAGGAAAACCTTCACCGTGACAATGATAACCTCTCAGGGTGACACTGACACATCCCGAAAGGTGGCGCCGACGCCTCTCACTGTGTCCCCAGCATATCCTTCACTATGACACCCTTCACCGCGACAACGACACAACACTCTCTGTGACCCGTTCGGTAACGTGACGCTGACTCACGTGTCACTGAAAATGCTAAACATCCTTCACCATCTCTCTCAGTATCACAGATTCGTCAGTCTAAGTTCACCTCCGACCGAAACTGCCACGTGCTAAACTCAACCCTTCAATCCAGGATATCTGAGATTTCCCACCTGGATCTCTCCCGGAGATCATGTCTCAAGAATCTTTTTGGGTTCAACTCTACTCTGTCCGATCTTAAACGAATGCACAGCGATCTCCGTCACCAGTTCACTGAGATGGAATCGAGGTACAGATCTGCCAACGAAACCAGGGCTCAAATCTGTGAATTGTTGACCAGCAGAAGAGCTGAAGTACCATCCCCTTCTTTCACCCGTTCCTCATCACAGGGTAGGCATGGAAGGAGGGATTGAGTGATTGGACAGTGCCCAGATAGATTCATCCCATGTGTGTCCCCAAAATGCGTTAAGGCACCTTGCAGAGAGAGTTTCACTTTGAATCCGGAGTGTGTGCCGGGACGGTGTGGAAAGCAGCGTTTCTCCACGTCTGACGACAGGAATGTGAGATGGGTCCGTGTAGAGAAAGATACAGCCAGATTCTGACCGTGTTAGTGTGTGATCGGATACTGTGGAGGGAGCTTACATTTGTGTCTCACCCCGTTTGTGTATAATGCGTGTCTGTGTTTTACACAGTGTACGTGTGGTGAGAAGCTATAGCGGAAGGGGGGTGGGTGTGCTGCGTTTGGGGAGAGGGGGTGGGGGTAGTCATGTGTGCGTGTGTCTGACACCGGGAACAGTGACGCGTACCGGGATGGTGTTCCGCTCCGTGGCTGATACCAGGGGTAAGTGAGATTCTCATGTTTTCTGACCCTGTGTTGTGTGATGTCACCGGGTAGAAGGAGCAGCACACTGTGTCTGACCACCGGAGTATGCGGGCGGGATGTTGCAGGGGGTGTTCAGTTCCCATCAGGAGCGGTGTGTAATGGGCTGGTGTGGAGTGTGGTTCACACTGTGTTTGTCAGAAGGGCTTTGTGATGGGGAGGTATGCAGGTATCTTCACTTCGTGTTTGACCCAAAGAGTGCGTGATGGTGTGATGGGTAGAAAGCTTCTGTCTGAGATTCAGCCAGTCGTGTGTAATGAGACAGTGTGGAAGGAGCGGCACTCTGTGCTGAGATGATGATGGGACAGTGAGACAAGAGCTTCATTCTTTGTCACACCCCGGGATTTGTGACGGGACATTGTGGATGGAACCCAGATTTGTGTCTGACCGATCTGGAAGTGCGTGATTGAATGGCCCGTGGTGACATTCACTCTATAACCGATTCCGGATGCCTGTGATTAGACAGTGCGAGGGAGGTTCGTTGTGTCCCTGATCTCAGAAGTGTGGGATGGAAAGGTGTGGATGGAGATTCACTCTGTGTCTGATCCACGGGAGTGTGTGATGAGACGGTGCGGACGGTGCACACTGTTTTGGACACTGCGTGTGTGTCATGGGAGAGGGAGAAAGATCTTCACTCCATGTCTTTGTCCGGGTGTCAGTAATCGGACGGTGCTGAAGGAGCTACACTTTGTCTGATCCCTGAAGCGTGCGATGGGCAAATGTCACAGTAGATTAACTCTGCGTCTCACTCCGAGAGTACGTGACAGGATCGGTGTAGAGTGAGCTTCGTGTCTCCCCGCAAAGAGCGTGTGATTTGACAGTGAGCAGCGTGCAGTCTGAACCAATATCTGTTTGAGGGGGCCGTGGAGAGAGAGAGAGAGAGAGAGAGAGAGAGAGAGAGAGAGAGAGAGAGAGAGAGAGAGAGAGAGAGAGAGAGAGAGAGAGAGAGAGAGAGGAGAGAGAGAGAGGAGAGAGAGAGAGAGAGAGAGAGAGAGAGAGAGAGAGAGAGGAGAGAGAGAAAGCGAGAGAGAGGAAGGGGAGAGAGAAAGCTCACTCTGTGTCTAACCCAGGGGGTGTGCGATGGGAGAGTGTGGAGAGACCTTCATTCTGTTTCTGTTCCAATGAATCTGTCGGACGTCGTAGAGGGAACTTCATTCTCTGTCTCTCCCCGAGAGTGTGCGATAGGACAGTGTAGTAAGAGATTCCATCTGTGTCTTCACCCCGGGAGCGTGTGATGGATGGTTTGCAGGGAAGTTCATTGTACCTGACCCTTGTGAATGTGCGATGGGGACGTTGTAGGCGAAGTTCACCCAATGACTGAACCCAGGTGTGAGTGATGGCTCTACTTGGCGTGAAATTCACTCTGTGTGTCACCCGGGTGTGTGTGATTGGAATGTGTCGAGATATTCATTCTGTGTCTCATTCGTATTTATTCCTGAATTCCAGAGCAAACCGTGTCCCAAATACTGGTTCAGAAATAAAGACCGGTGTTATTACGCATCCACGTTTGAAGCATCATTCCGCAAAGCAGTTCATGAATGCTCAAATCGTTATTCAAGGCTGCTCAGATTTAATTCATGGGATGAAGCGGTATGTGTCACAGCACGAGAAGATCCCACAGTAACACAGGAATTATAACACTCTCCCGGGGTCAGACACAGAGTGAATCTCCCTCCTTACCGTCCCATCACACACTCCCGGGTTCAGACACAGAGTGAATCTCCCTCCACACCGTCCCATCACACACACCCGGGTTCAGACACAGAGTGAATCTCCCTCCACACCGTCCCATCACACACTCCCGGGGTCAGACACAGAGTGATCGCCCTCCACACCGTCCCATCTCACAATCCCGGGGTCAGACACAGAGTGAATCTCCCTCCACACCGTCCCATCACACACTCCCGGGGTCAGACACAGAGTGAACCTCCCTCCACCCCGTCCCATCACACACTCCCGGGATCAGACACAGAGTGAATCTCCCTCCACACCGTCCCATCACACACTCCCGTGCTCAGACACAGAGTGAGTCTCCCACCACACCGTCCCATCACACACTCCCGGGGTCAGACACAGAGTTAATCGCCCTCCACACCGTCCCATCACACAATCCCGGGGTCAAACACAGAGTGAATCTCCCTCCACACCGTCCCATCATACTCTCCCGGGGTCAGACTCAGTGTGTATCTCCCTCCACACCGTCCCATCACACTCTCCCGTAAATAGTTTTCGATTCTCGGCATTAACAAAGGAATTTAATTTTACAGCGTTTTATTTTTCGATCTCCTATCCCCCGAGACATCACTTACTGGGTTGGAAAATGCAATAGCAGGTGAGATTTGGACTGATATGTGGGGTGGTAGTTGGGGAATTATACTGTCCTAAAGGGAGAAAATCGGAATAGTTTGCGGACGGAAGTAGGTTTCTGGGAAGAGGGAGGCGGACTGGGATTTGTCTGAAGAATGAAAGGATGGTACAATGGGAATATTTTAGGGAGCGATACGGGTCTGTCACGGGACAGGACAATGAAATATGTTGACGATTGTCAGTGGGTTCCGGGGATTATTTTGGTGACGGCGGGCACTGGGAGATGCAGTGGAATTAGTTCGGGGTCTGACAGAGATCTGTGAGGAGCAGGAGGCAGAGTCGAATTAGTTTGACGACAGGCCTTGCTCTGTGAGAGAGAGAGAGTTATGCAGCAGGATCACTTTGGGGTCTGACTCTGATCTGCGGGGAGAGAGTGGGTATACTGGATTAGTTTCGAGACCGATACGGGGATGTGGACACAGAGTTGCTCAGTGGGTCCAGATTGCGGACTGACGTAGGACTGAGGGAGCGGTGAGGGGTAATGGGATTAACCTGGATCCGGACGTGAACTGTTGGGAGAGGGAGGAGCTGTGGGATGGATTTCGGGACCACGTTTCACTCTGTGGGGGGGGGGGGTGGCTGTCGATGGGATATTGGGATTTGTTTGGTGACTGAAATAGATCTGACGGGAGAAATGGTTGTATTCGATTCTCATTGGGACTGCCACAGGACTGTGGAGACCGCGGGACGACAGGCCGGAGGCTGTGGGGAGGTAGTGTATTTGGTTTAATTTGACGACTGCCACAGGGCAGTGGGGAGACATTCGGACACTGGGATTATTTTGGGAATGACATGAGACTGTGGGGATTGCGCTGATTTAATGGGATTAGCTTGGCGACGGTCTCGTGTTATCTGCCGGTTCTGTTTAATCTCTGTTCAATTTTTAAAAATAATTTATTGACAGGAATGATGGTTTTGATCTGCTGTACATGGTGCCTTCAGGAAGGTCCTCCTGCAGTGAATGTAAACCGAATAGGAGGGGTGAAACTTGCATTTTCCATCAACACCATTTCATCTGCGAGAAGACCGCACCCTACCGCCCAGATATTCCTGAAATTATCCAGGTTCTCTGTCAGCAGCCCGGAGAGCCGACTTGAATCAAATGATTACCCTGTCCATCCCTTACTTATCTCTCGTTCACTCTCACTCACCCCATTATATAAAAATCCTCCCCGCAGTCTCTGACCCTACCTGCTGATCTAATCTCCTCTTTTCGGAACCCCATTCTCCCCACTACACATGGACAACCCCACTTTCCATCTACCCCGCTCATTCTCGCCATCTCTCTCTCATCCCACTCTTCCTCACTCCTTCTAACTCTCTCTCTATCCCCTCTCCTCACCCTATTTTCTCAACCTTTCTCCGTCCGCTGTTTCTCCGCGCCCTCTTCCAACCTATTTTCTCTAACCCTCCCGATTCTCCCTCTCTATCGCATTCTCTCCCTCCCCTGTCCGTTCCCTCCAACACCTCCGTCTCCGCGATCTCTCCCACTTTTTCCTTTCCACCCACTCGAAGCTCCATCCTGTCCCGTCTGGGTCCCGATACCACAACTCTGGGTATAGTCTGTGCGCATTCCCTCTGTCTGTCTCCCTCTTGAGTTGATGCAAATCTGTCAGCTACGCACCCTTCCTCTCTCCATCTCTGTCCCTCGAGTCACGGCAATATTCCTGTAAATCTCCCTGTTCATTCTCACCGGCTCAATGCCGATTTCCCAGAGCAGGTTGACCAAAACTGTGCCGCCCCACTGACGCCCGGCACCACGGCAACGTGACCTTCCGACACCTGTACTCAGTGTCCTGACCAATGAAGACCAGCGGGCCAAGTGGCCTGTCCACTCGGATCGGATGTTTTGCAGCGTAATCGCCATTTGATTTATTATCTGAGAGTTACACAGCTTGGATTTTGGCAGCATCAGATGTAAAATTAAGGTAATTTACAAATATTAATGAATAGCTAATAATTTGCCTAACGTGAGGAAAGATATTGTCAATTACTGTAGAGGGTGTCATACGTGCCAGGTAGTGGGAAAATATTAATCAGGGCATCCCAAAAGCACCACTTCGGCCGATACCTGCGCTTGGTGAACCATTTTCCAGGGTCATAGTGAATCGTGTAGGCCCATTGACAAAGACTGCAGCTGCTCCATCATTGAGGCGAGCAAAACAGCCGGATGAACTCAGCAGGTCGGGCAGCATCTGTTGAAAGAAGCAGTCAACGTTTCGGGCCGAGACCCGTCGTCAGGACTAAAGAAGGACGGGGCAGGGTCCCTATAAAGAAGATGAGGTGAGGGTGGAAACCCAATCAGACGACAGATCAAGGGGTGGGGGATGTGAAGCAGGGAGGGCATAGGCAGCAGAGGTAAAGAAGGAATGTAAGGGGAAAGCACTATGGGTAGTGGAAGATGGCAGAATCATGAGAGGTGATAGGCAGCTAGAAGAGGAGGGAGAGTGAAAGTGGGATGGCGGAAGGGGATTACCGGAAGTTGAAGGATCGATGCTGATAACAAGGAGCTGGAGACTACCCAGACGGTATATGAGATGTTGTTCCTCCAGCCAAAATTTGGCCTCATCATGGCAGTAGAGGAGGCCGTGTATGGACATATCGGAATGGGAAAGTGAAGCAGAGTTGAAGTGGGTAGCAACCGGGAGATCCTGTCTGTTGTGGCGGACTGAGCGGAGGTGCTCGATGAAGCGGTCCCCCAATCTGTGTCGGGTCTCGCCGATGTAGAGGAGGCCGCACCGGGAGCACCGGTTGCAATAGACTCATAGGTGAAGCTTTGCCTCACCTGGAAGGACTGTTTGGGGCCTTGAATGGTGGTAAGGGGGAGGTGTAGGGATAGGTGTAGTACTTGTGCCTGCAGGGATACGTGCCAGGTGGGAGATCTGTGTGGAGGGATGTGTGGTCCAGGCTTTCGCGGAGGGAACGATCCCTGCGAAAGCAGAGAGGGGTAGAGAGGGAAAGGGAGGTCATCATTACTAGTTAACAATTATCTGTGCTGCATCCTGGCTCCCTGAAGCCGTGCCTCTCAGCAACATCCAGGCCAAGACACTGGTAAAGACACTCAGCAAGACTTTTTTTTTCTCACTGGTAGATTTCCCTAAAGATATTCCATCTGACCAGGGCAGTAACATTACTTCAAGAATTTTCCAGCAAATAGTTACCGCCAAAATGCGGAGTCAGTTTTCGTGCGTTCAGAGATGCGATTGCGCAGTGGAAGAAGATAACCCATTGCATCACTTTGTTCCTGATTTTCTCCCCGTTTAGAAAATAGTCCGCACATTCGTTTCTACAACCAATGCGCACGACCATGCATTTTCCAACATTGTATCCCATTTGCCAATGAACATTCTACTCATCTGTCTAAGTACTTCTACATCCTGACTTTTTCCTGAACGCTACCTGCCACACAAACAATCTTCGTAACATCTGCATAATTGGCAGTAATGCCATCTATCTATTATGTAAATAACTTATATACAGCATTAAAACACCGACCCTGCGGAACGTCACCAGTCGCTGGCAGCCAAACAGAAAATAATAATTTTTATTCCAACTCGCTGCCTCCTACCAGACAGCCAAAACTCTAACCATGTTAGCAGCTTTCCAATAATACCATAGGCTCTCAGCTTGGTAAACAGCCTCATGGGTGGCACCTTCTGAAAGGCTTTAAGTCCAAATGTACAACATCCCTCGAATCCATTTTATCCATCCGAAGGGAAACATTCCCTATGGATGTTGTTTGCACCTTCTTCGTGTTGGCCTGAGGGTGTTTGGCCCACTATAGGTCCTCCGAGAAGCTGACAGCCAGGAAACCGACGAATTTCAGTTAAAACCATACAACATCGGAGCAGATTTAGGCCATCGAGTCTGCTCTGCTATTTCCCCATCCCTGATCCATTTCCCTCTCAGCCCCAATCGCCCGTCTGCTCCTGGTCCCCCTTCATGCATTGTCTAATCAGGAACCTATCAACCTCTGCCTGAAACTCATCCAAATGGCTGGGCCTCCCCGGCTGCCTGAGGCATTGAATCCGGCAGATTCACCACGTTCTGGCGAAGGGAATTCCCGCACATCGCCTTTCCACTTTCGGAGTACATTATTCTCAGAGTGTGCCTTTTGACCTGGATTCTTCTAAAATAGGAAACTTTCTCTCCACATCCACCCTCCTGTGACCATTCAATATTCAATAGATTTCGAGTGGCTCAGCCCTCAGTCTTCAGCATGACAGTGGTCCCAGAGCCATCACACACTCCTCATATAATAACCTTCCAATCCGGGAATCATTCTCCCGAAGCTCCTTTGGACCCTCCCCAATGTAAACACACCCCTCGTTCGATAAGAGATTGAAACCTACTCGCAGTACTCCGAAAGTGGCCTCACCGATACTTTAGGAAGCCTTAGAATGACAACATATAAACATTTAACCGTATAACAATTACAGCACAGAAACAAGCCATATCGGCCCTTCTAGTCCGTGCCGAACGCTTACTCTCACCTAGTCCCACCAACCTACACTCAGCCCATAAGCCTCCATTCTGTTCCTGATATATACCCATCCATTTCCCTTTATAAATGACAAAATCGTACCTGCCTCTACCAATTCAAATGGAAGCTCGTTCCACACGGCTGCCACTGACTAAGAATTTCCCCTCGTGATACCCCTAAACTGTTGCCCCTTAACTCTCAACTGATGTCCTCTTGTTTGAATCTCCCCTACTCTCAATGGAAACAGCGTATCCACGTCAAATCTATCCCCCACATAATTTTAAATACCTCTATCAAATCCCCCTCAAACTTCTACGCTAAAGAAAAGGAATACAGACATAACTTGTTCAACCATTCTCTGTAACGTAGGTGCTGAAACTTAGGTAATATTCCAGTAAATCTAGCCTGCGCGATTTCTCTATTTTGCTGATATCTTTCCTATAATTCGGTGACCAGAACCATACATAGTACTCCAATTTTAGCTTCACCAATGCCTTGTACAATTTTAACATTACATCCCAACTCCGATACTCGATGCTCTGATTTATAAAGGGCAGCATACCAACAGCTTTCTTCACCACACTATCCACATGAGATTCAACCTTCAGCGAACTATGCTCCATTATTCATAATTCACTCTGTTCTACTACATTCTTCAACGCCCTAGCATTTATCATGTAGTTCTTATTTTGATTATTCATAATACAATGTAACACCTCACACTTATCAGCATTAAACTCCATCTGTCATCTTTCTGCACACTCTACTAAGTGGCCTGAATCTCTCTGCAAGCTTTGAAAACCTACTTCATTATCTACAACGACACCTATCTTAGTTTCATCTGCATACATACTAATCCAATTTACCACCCCATATATCCAGATCATTAATGTATATGTCAAATTACATTGGACCCAGTACAGATCCCTGAGGCACATGAATCTGCATGTGAAACATTTATGAAAACTACACGAGTTCTGCCTAATCCCTCTGCACCGCAGATTTATTTTTTAAATTTTCTGTCAATCAAGAAAACAGTTTACGTTGTTTTTTGAATTGCAAGACCATGCAATTCCCAACATTGTATTCTAACTGCCATGTCCATTCTCATTCTCCTAATGTGTCTGAGCCCTTTACCAGCCCCTTGTTTTTTTCACACAACCTGTTGCTCGGTAACGTCGCTGCAGACTGTGGTTTCCGGATGGGGGAGCCTAACATCCTGTTGCAGAGCATCGGGCACCAGCCCAGGATTTGGAGTCGGTGATTAAAACTGGGAGCACGTGCGCGCTGAATATTCCACATCCTGTCACGCGCACTCATAGTAACCGGGACAGAATTCCAGACAACTGGGATTGTGGAGTGCTGGGGATCGCTGAGAGGGGAGAGTTCAGGAGGGAGGGGGAGGGCTAGTTCTCATTTTGACTTGGGTAGTGCTGGATGCTATTGTGCGGATTTGGCGGGGGATAGCTGCAGAGGAACTAAACAATGTCTGAACCGTGAGTGTGTGAATGGAAGGGGAAGAGTGAATTCACTCTGTGTCTGTACCAGAAAGAGTGTGATGGGACAGTGTCGAGGAAGCTTCACGTGTCTGAGCCCGAGAGTGTGTGATGGGACCGTGTGGAGGGGGCTTCACTCTGTTTCTGACCCTGGTAGTGTGTGATGGGACGGTGTGGAGGGAGCTTCACTCTGTGTCTGACATTGGGAGTTTGTGATGGGAAAGTGTGGAGTGAGTTCCACTCTGTGATATTGGGAATATGTGAATGGATGTATGGGGCGGGGGGTGGATCCTCGCTCCGTGTGTGCCTGATGGATTCTTATAATTTTGGCGCTGGGACAGCCTGTAAACAGAGATCAGGAGCGGAACAAATATATGCATCACAAAGCACTAGACAACCTCTAAACAGAGATCTGATGCGGGACACCATATGCTTTACAAAGCAGTGCCTCGCGTCTTTCTCACAACAAACAATCGGTGAAGTGGATTATTTCCCACGGACGGGCAAAAAAAAACAAAAAAAAAAAACGGATAGGGGCTATTGTTGGTGGGTTTGTTTTCAATGTGTTTATTGTTTCCTTCTGTACAATTAAACCGTTAGAACAGTAGACATGTCTAGCAGGAGAGTTGAATGCTCCTCTTGCAGGACGGGGGACGCCAGAGAGACCTCCAGTGTCTCTGACAACTTCACCCGAGAGAAGTGCATCCAGCTTCAGCTTCTAACCCTCGGGGTTAAAGAGTTGGAACTGGGACCGGATGGGCTCACGATCATTCGGGAAACTGAGGGGGTGATAAGGAGGAAGTTAGACCCAAGGTTCAAAGGAAACTGTGTGACAGTGAGGAAGATGAAAAGGGTTAAACAACCAGGTCCAGTTTACACGCCCTCCTGTGGCCAAACAGCTCAATAACAGATATACTACTTTGTATACATCTGGGTGGGGGAGAGGGTTGCAAATGATTGGGTAGGTGCAAGTCTGACAAATGACGTCTCTGAGGTTGGTTCTGTAGTTCAGAAGGGAAGGGGGCGAATGAGATAAGATCAGCTGCGGTGATAAGGGATTCACTTCATGGGACAGAAAAGAAGTTCTGTGGGTTCATTTGACTGCCACTGAAATCCGCAGACGACCAGAACTGAGCTTGCCATCTGCCGAGCGAACGCTTGGGGGCAGCACATACTCCTGCCTGGAAGCCACGCCACACTGCACCACGCTGCTCAGCTCCTTCATTTTCTCTGCCACGAGCAACTCTCTCAGTTTACAAATGAACTGGACTGGAACGAATATCCCAGCTGGAAGTTTTCATTGAGGAGGGGGAATGAAACGCTTTAAACTAGAGATGCAGAGGGATGAAAAGCAGTATGCCAAACTGAGAGTAGAGTGGCTTTTGGGACAGATGTTGTTACCATCTCCGGCCAAGTCAGGAAGCAAAAGGTTAAGAGTGATGGTTCTCCTGTTATAAGCTGCGACGTTTCCATGAAGGTCGTATTGTACGAAATACGAAGTACGAAATTAAGGGGCAAAAGTTTAAGGGTAACACGAGGTGGAACTTCTTTACACATAGTGGTAGCTGTGTGGAAGGAGTTTCCAGTAGAAGTGGTAGAGGCAGGTTCGGTATTGTTATTTAAAGTAAAATTGGATAGGTATATGGACAAGAAAGGAATGCATGTTTATGGGCTTAGTGTAGGTAGGTTGGACTAGGTGAGAGTAATCATTCGGCACAGACTAGAAGGGCCAAGATGGCCTCTTTCCGTGCTGTAATTGTTATATTGTTATGTGGAAATGCAGATGCGCTCAGGGCGGGGATGAACGACATGAATTGTGATATTGTAGACACTAAAGAGACGAGGTTGGAGGACGGGAAGGATTCCGGCTTTCGGGTGCATTAGTCGTGATGAAGCGGAAAGAATTCAAGGGCGATGGGCGGCTTTACTGATCATATTCGATTCATTGACAAACACAGGGAAAGAGTAATTCAAGGGGCTCTTTGCAAGGGATCTGGGTGTGCGAGGAATGCAGGGAGATCAAGTCGTCAAGGCAGTTTAAGTTTATTGTAATTTCGACCATAACTGCTGGTACAGTGCATAGTAAAAATGAGACAACGTTTTACAGGGCCATGGTGTTACATGACACAGTACACGAACTAGACTGAACTACTTAAAAAAAAAACAACAACAGAGAGAGAAAAAATACAACACAACAACTACACTAGACTACAGTCCTACCGAGGATTGCACGAAGTGCACAAAACAGTGCAGGCATTACAATAAGTAATAAGCAGGACAATAGGGCAAGGTGTCTTGTCAGGCCAGGCACTGGGTATTGAAGCGTCTGATAGCTTGTGGGAAGAAACTGTTACGTAGTCTGATCGTGAGAACCCGGATGCTTCCGTGGCTTTTCCCAGAAGTTGACGTGTCCCAGATGGAGGGTGCGTAGGCAGACGTGATTTACATTAACAGATATATCACAGCTTTGCGGGCTGATTAGTCCGTTCTGTTAGGTGATTCACGTTCTCTGTTCAGAGTGATTTGAGCCCAAGACGTGGGAAGAGCACGGTGTGGGGTAGATCAAGGTCTTTGACGATAGATAGTGAAACTCAGGGAACGACTACTTCACAGACGGCATAGGCAGTGAACGAGCCACACGACCCTCAACGTGACAGCGACTTCTCTTGCCGTGACAAGAGTGCGCCCCTTATCGACGCCCAGCAGCGTGACACCGTCATATTTCCTCACCGTCTCCGTAATCCACTCCAGATTCCCTACGAGTTCCCGCCAGAAAGACACTTTCCTGCACTCGTTCCCGGCTCTGTCACACACTGCCTCCTCTACGCCCCTCAAGTCTCTGTCACCCCTTTCCCTTGCAATCTGCCCCGTCTGTGTGACCTATTCCCTCCCTTGCACATTTCCCCGCTTCCGTCATAACAACTGCCGGACGACTCTCCCGTCTCCATGACACACAGCATTCCCTACAGGCCTCCACATCTCAGTCGCTTCTCCCCACTGTCCAGTCTCTCTCTTGGTTTTCACAGGTAATTGGGGGAGAATGGGATCGGGTTTACGGCAGCCCCCCTTCAGAGGTTATCAGATATTTCGCCCCTGGGCATCTGCAGAACATTGAATGGACAGCCAGGTCGTGTTGATCCACACCACTTGCTCCAGTGGCTGCAATAACACCGCCATTTCCCTGGACACGACTCTCCGCCCCTTCCTTCCTCTTCCCTCAGCCCGCCACCCGGTCACAAACGCAAACACCATCTCGAGAGACACACACAATCCGAGACTATCGGGACGCTGTAGTGCTGTGTCTTGGTCAGTAGGGCGGGTGTTGATGGAGGGAGGGAGCTTCGTACTCCGGTATAATATGGTGCGATCCTCGGGGGGTACTTTACATTTCTGACCCCGGGAGCGAGTGAATGGAAGGACTTTCAAGGGGAGGTGTTTACTCGGAGGAGGGTGTGGGCTCACTCATTCCGGGTGTGTTTGGGCTTTGCCCTGGGGTCGTGGCTTCTCGCGGACTGAAGGCCTGGAGCCCCGGTGATGAGCAGGAACAGACCAACGCCCAAACCAGGAACCAATGGTGGATGCATCTCTCCCGGAAAATACAAGCTCTGTATGAGTGACACTAATCCCTCCGACACACCCTCCTGCCCTCAATCTTCTCCCTTCCATTCATTTTCTCTTTTTCCTCCTATTTATCATCTTTTTCACATCCTTCGTCTATATTTCTCTCCTCCATCCCTCTCCACGCGTCTCTCTGTACTCTGGGTAGCGCTCCCTCTCCCCCTCCCTCTACCCTCCTTCTCCACTCTGCCTCCTGTCATTCCGGCTCTCTATCCCACTCTCTTTCTCCCGTTCACCGCCCCTTTACTCTCTCTTTCCCAATCTCTCGCCGAAGCTCCTCACTATTCTCTACATCCCTCCTCCCTACTCCTGTTTTCCCATTTCCGTCACCCTTACCTTCCATCTCTCTTCACACACTCCCCCTGCTCTCAGCCCTCTAACTTCTGTACACTCCCTCTACCTCTCCGCTGATCCCTAATCTTCACCTTTGTTATCTCCCCCCTCTTTCTCCCCTCTCTCAATGTTCTCCCAACACCCACCACTCTAATCTCTCTGCCAGCCTGCCCTTCCTCCCCCTGCTCTCGGTTCCTCTCTTTATCAGCTGTCCATCTGGTGTTTGCTGGTGTCGGTTTGACCGCCTGCTGATCACGGGCTTCCTCTGACAACGGTCGTTTTCAGCTCAGAGACGCAGAGCCCTGAACAATATGGACGAAGGCAGGACTTATGTGAATGTGAAGTTAGCAAAAACGTGACCAGAGTCTCCTTCCAACGGTGAGTGGGTCAGAAAAATGGAGGGAGAGTGCTCCATTCTGTGCTTGATCCCGGGTGTGTGTGATCGGACGGGGGGCGGGAGCTTCACTGACTCTCACTGTTCTGTCCCCAGCCCAACCTAATGTATCGTACGTGGAACTTAAACTCAGGACCCTCTCTGTTCCCCGGGTCCGGACAGGTGGAGGTCAGTTTCATCTCGGTCAGTTTGGCTGTGTTCAGCTGATGTGTTCGTTCCTGTCGGACATCTCAGTAGAAACACACAATTAACCCAAACGATTAGTCAGAGGGAACCCACGAACCCATCACGTTCACTGTTCTGTCCCCAGCTGAACGGATGGGAGAGGCGATGATGGGGGAACTCTGTTGGAGGGTTGGTGAGGAGCCTGCACTCGGGGCAGCGGAGTGGAGACAACGCCAGGGAGGGACGGTATAGAGGGAGAGCTAAGGAATAGTATGAAGAGAGCGTGTTGTGGGAGGTGTCGATGAAGAGAGAATGCCATCGGCAGGGCAGGGTGGAGGTTGTACCGTAGGAGGGATATTGAGAAGGGAGTATTGAGAAAGGGGCGCTATAAGGATGGGCAGAGGGTAGATAATACCGAGGGTGGACTGATGAGGATAGAGGACGGTGGGAGAGACGCTGTATGAAATTTTACCCTAATACTACACTTTTTTACCTCATTCTCTATTTTTTCTCTCCATCTCCAACTGCCTCTTACCCCGCCCCTCTCCCTCTCTTTCCTACTACCCTCTCTCTCTTTCCTTTCTCCTCCCTCTCTCTGTCTTTCATCCTCTCTTCCGACTTTCGCTCACACCTTCTGTCCCTCTTCTCCCCATCTCTCTGGAATTTCACCTCACTCACTCTTGCCCCCCTCCATCCCACAACCCTTTTCACCCCTTTCTTTCCCTCATTTAAATCTTTCTCCCCACTCTGCCCTCCATTCTCTGTCAATCACTCACTGCTCAAGCGCTCTACCGTCTTCCTTCTATCACCACCCCTCCCCCTTTCACTTCCCGTGCACTCTTACCCATTCTGTCCGCACACCCTTTCCTTCCTCTTACCCTTTCTCTATCTCAATGTTCATACCCTCTCTCTGCGCCCCTAATTTCCAACTCATCCCCCACTCCACACACTCTCAGACGGGAAGTAGGGAGGGGAAGATGAAGCGAACTTCAGTGAAAGGGGCTTCGGGTTTTTGTCTCATTGGGTTCTGCGTCACTCCAGGGCCCAGATGCCAAACACAACACCAACGGCCACACAACGGCTCAAAACCCTCAAAGATAGCAAGCAAATGCAGAATATCAGAAAAATGCATTCATGCGTTATAAATGGATTTCATATGTTATTTCATATGTATTCCAGGCTGAGGGAGAGTTGAAACAGGTCTGTATCATGACGAGAGACAGAGATAGACCAGGCAATTGGGGCACTTCTCCTCCAGAGAGAAAAGTTTTATATCATGGAGTGGAAGGGCAACGGGACTTTCTTTTCAGGAGAGGTGAGGGGCGAGGTTTTGTTTACACAGAGAGCGTGGGTGACTGGAATGTACAGTCAGGGTTGGTGCTTGAGGCAAATCGATAGAGGCGTTTAATCGGCTCTTTGTCATGCACGTGGGTGTACAGGGGTTGGAGAAAGATGAACAGTGCATGAGGAAAAGAGAGTGATTTGAAGACAGAGGATGGGAAGTACAGAGCGCAGTAGATCAGGGAATATGTCGATGGATTGACAAAGTAAAGGAACGATTTTTCCACAGACGGTACGGGCAGTAAACGACCCACAAGGAGAGACCGATCAGACCCAAACACATGGCTAATCTGCGTTTTAACAGCGATCCTCATCATCACGGGTATCGGCTGGAGGATTCATGGTGAGTTTCACACCGGTCGGAACAACCAAACCGCAGAGAATAGGAATGGCCACTGTAACAGCTACATATCCCCAACATTACTCCGAAATACCCTTCACTGTGATGCCAAGACACCGCTCACTGTGGTACTGACGGGTTTCTCAGCATGACTCACCCCTCACCGTGATACCCACACAACCCTCAACATGATACCGATTCATCCCTCAACCTGTTGCCTACACACAACCTAATGAAATAATGATTCAACATAACACTGACACGCCTCTCGACGTGGTGCCGAAGCGTCGCTCACTGTGACGTGCACACATCACTCACCGTGACGCAGACACGTCCATCTCTTTGAAGCAGACTCATCTCTAATCAAACAGCAAAAACAGCTCCACCGGAGCACCGACATAACTCTCACCATCACAAATACACATCACTCAACGTGACACCGACAAGCCCCTCAGAGCGTCATCCACACAGACCGCACCGTGACAATAACACTAAACTTACTGTGACAGTGACACATCCACCGTGTCCACAACAGGTCATTCCCTGTGACACACCCCTCACCGAGATATCGACGTTTTTCCTAATGTAACACCAATTCACCAAATACTATGACACAGACGTGTCTATCACTGCAACACCGTCAAACCTCGCACTGTGACTCCGACACATCTCTCACCGTGACATAAAGATACTCCGCGATGTGACCCGGTACACCTCTCATATGGATCCGGAAACACATTTCACAATGACAGCTACGCGTCTCTCACTGAAACACCGACTCGGTGTGACAGGGAATCAACTCTCACCGCCATAATGACGCAGCCCTCACCGTGTCACCAACAAAAACTTCGCTGGTAACCTGATATACCCCGCAGCTTGTCCCAGACACGTACCTCACGGTGGTGCCGACGCTCCTCATTGTGCCACCAGCACCCTACACCGTGACATTGACACACCACTCTCCGTGACCCGCTCAGTAGCGTGACGCTGACACACTATAAACGCCAGACGTCCTTCACCATCCCAGAGCATCTCTGACAGAAGCTACAAACTCCTTTGGGAAGTATAGCACGAGATGAACAGGACCCAGCGCCAATGTCCACTATCAGTCCATGAGTTAAACTCAACTTTGATTCAACTTTGAGGAATTTACTCACACGTCCCCTTGACATAGGCAAAACCCCTTACCGTGATACCGACACTTAAATTCACAATGACACCGACATAGTCCTCTCCATCACACGGACTCACACCTCAGCGTGACAATATTCCACACAGCGAGGTCATGACATGCCTCTCACAGTGATACAGACACACTCCTCTCAATGAGACCAGCACCCACACAGCATGCAGATACTCCACACACCGGAACTCTACCAGACCCGCCTCTCTTGACATTTCTCTCGTCGTGACGTTGAGATAAACTTCATTGTGTCCCGGTACACCTCTCTCCGGGGCACAGAAACTCCTATCACTGTGACACCGACACGTTCCTCACAGCAACTCGGACATATCCAGCCCTGAGACAGGGAATCGTTCATCACAACGATACTGACACAGACCCCATTGTAGCAACAGCATAACCTTCACCAGGGCATTGATAGCCCCTCAGAGTGACACAGACACGCCCCTCATGTTTCCGATGAAGCCTCTCACTGTGACACCCTTCACCGTGACACCGACAGAACACTCTCTGCGACCTGTTAGGTAGCGTGACGCTGACTCACGTGTCACTGGAAACGCTAAACATCCTTCACCGTCTCTCTCAGTATCACAGCTTCGTCAGTCGAACGAAACTTGCAACCGAAACTCTGCTCTGTCCGATCTTAAACGAATGCACAGCGATCTCCGTCACCAGTTCACTGAGATGGAAACGAAGTACAGATCTGTCAACGAAACCAAGGCTCAAATCTGTGGATTGTTGACCAGCAGAAAAGGTGAGACAACATCTCCCTCTTTCACCCGCTCCTCGTCACAGGGCAGGCATGGAGACAGGAAGCGTCACTTTGTGCTTGACATCGGGAGTGTGTGAAGAGTTTGACATCAGTGGTGGGTAAATTAACAGTTTGACATCAGTGGTGGGTAAATTATTGGAAAGTATTAATAAATATCTGGATAGACAGGATCTGAATAGGAGTAGCCAACATGGATTTGTGCGTGGAAGTTTATGTTTGACAAAACTTATTGAATTTTTTGAAGAGGTTACGAGGAATGTTGACGAGGGTAAGGCAGTGGATGTAGTCTATATGGACTTCAGCAAAGCCTTTGATAAAGTTCCACATGGAAGGTTAGTTAAGACGGTTCAGTCGTTAGGTATTAATGCTGGAGTAATACAATGGATTCAACAGTGGCTAGGTGGGAGATGCCAGAGAGTAATGGTAGATAATTGTTTATCGGGATGGAGGCCGGTGATTAGCGGGGTGCCTCAGGGATCTGTTTTGGGCCCAATGTTGTTTGTAATATACATAAATGATCTGGATGATGGGATGGTAAATTGGATTAGTAAGTATGCCGATGATACTAAGGTAGGAGGTGTTGTGGATAATGAGGTGGGTTTTCAAAGCTTGCAGGGAGATTTATGCCGGTGCGAAGAATGTGCTGAACGTTGGCAGATGGAGTTTAATGCTGAGAACTGTGAGGTTCTACATTTTAGCAGGGATAATCTAAATAGAACATACAGGGTAAATGGTAGTGCATTGAGGAATGCAGAGGAACAGAGAGATCTAGGAATAACAGTGCATAGTTCCCTGAAGGTGGAGTCTCATGTAGATAGGGTGGTGAAGAAGGCTTTTGGAACGCTGGCCTTTATAAATCAAAGCATTGAGTACAGAAGTTGGAATGTAATGTTAAAATTGTACAAGGCATTGTTAAGGCCAAATTTAGAATATTGTGTGCAGTTCTGGTCACCGAATTATAGGAAAGATATCAATAAATTAGCGAGGGTGTAGAGCCGATTTACTAGGATGTTACCTGGGATTCAGCACTTAGATTACAGAGTAAGGTTGAACAAGTTAGGTCTCTATTCATTGGAGCGTAGAGGTTTGAGGGGGGATTTGATCGAGGTATTTAAATTTTTTAGAGGGATAGATAGAGTTGACGTGAATAGGCTGTTTCCATTGAGAATAGGGGAGATTCAAACGAGAGGACATGATTTGAGAGTTAGGGGCAGAAGTTTAAGGGAAACACGAGGGGGTATTTCTTTACTCAGAGAGTGATAGCTGTGAGAAATGAGCTTCCTGTAGAAGTAGTAGAGGCCAGTTCAGTTGTGTCATTTAAGGTAAAATTGGATAGGTATATGGACAGGTAAGGAGTGGAAGGTTATGGGCTGAGTGCGGGTAGGTGGGACAAGGCGAGATTAAGAGTTCGGCACGGACTAGGAGGGCCGAGATGGCCTGTTTCCGTGCTGTGATTGTTATATGGTTATATGTTCTGGAGTGTGATTCACTCTTGTGTTTGACCTGCTGAGTGTGTGATGGGGCTGCGTGGAGGAAGTTTCACTCTATCACTGAATCCAGGAGAGTGTGATGGGACGTTGTGGATGTGGATTCATTCTGTGTCTGACCACGGAATTGTGAGACGTAACATTACAGCTTCACTCGATGTTCCACTCCGGGAATGTCTGATGGAAGAGTATGGATCCCTCTTCACTCTGTTGTGTGACAGCGGGATTGTGTGATGGGGCAGTGTACAGAGAGATTCACTGCATGCCTGACTTGAAAATGTGTTATGTCACCGTGGAGAGAAAGTTTCCCTCTGAATTCGGAAGTGTGTGATGGGACCGTGCAGCGGGGGCTTCGCTCTGTGTCTGAACCCAGGAGTGAGTTATGGGACGTTGCAGAAGGGGCTTCACTCAGTGTTTGATCTCGTGAGTGTGTGTTGAGACGGCGTGGATGGAGTTTGGATTAAAAAAAAAGGCTTAAAGGAAGAAAGCAGAGTGCAGTTGTGGAAGGAAAGTATTCTGCCTGGAGGTCGGTGACGAGTGCAGTGCCGCAGGGATCTGTGCTTGGACCCCTGCCGTTTGTGATATATATAAATGACGTGGATGTAGTGGTGGAAAGATGGGTGAGCAAGTTTGTGGATGGCACGATGGTTGGAGGAGTTGTGGATGGAGCAGCAGGTGGTCGAATGTTACAAGAGGATACCGACAGTCTGCAGAGCTGGCCATAAAAATGGCAGATGGAGTTCAATCCGGACAAGTGTGAGGTGATGCATTTTGGAAGGACAAACCAGAAGACTGAGTACAGGATTAATGGTCAGTTACATAAGCGTGTGCATGAACAAATGGACCCCTGGGTTCAAATCCATACATTCCTCAAGGTCGCTGCGCAGGATGATAGGGTAGTTAAGAAGGCCTGTGGGATGCCAGGCTTCATTAACAGGGGGATTGAGTTCAAGAGTAGAGAGGTCATGTTGCAACTCTACAAATCTCTGGTGTGACCGCACTTAGAGTATTGTGTTCAATTCTGGTCACCGCATTATAGGAAGGATGTGAAAGCTATGGACAGGGTGCAGACGAGATTTACCAGGATGTTGCCTGATTGGAGAAAAAGTCATATGAAGCAAGGTTAGCAGAGCTGGGACTTTTCTTTTTGGAGCGCAGAAGAATTAGTGGGGAGTTGATAGAGGTCTACAAGATTATAAGAGGCCTACCGGCTCCCCCGGGCGCCAATAGAAAAAAAAACACCAGAGAGCGTAGGTTCATAATTAAGGGAGGGCAGTTTAGGGGAGACATCAGAGGTAAGTTTTTTACACAGAGGGTTGTGATTGCCTGCAATGACTTGCCAGGGATGGTGGTGGAGGCTAAAACATTAGGGGTATTTAAGAGCCTCTTGGATGAAATAAAAATGGAGGGTTATGGGGTAGTGGTGGTTTAGTATATTTTTAACGATTTTGTGGGTCAGCACGACATGGAGGGCTGAAGGGCCTGTACTGTGCTGTTGTGTTCTATGGTTTTACGGTTCTATGCAGTAACATGGAGAAACTGACCCCGGAGTAGTGTGACTAGACGTCGTGCAGGAAATTCCGCGACACGTCTGAACGCTGGAATGTGTGATGAGGCCACGGCGAAAGAGATTCACTCTGTGTCTGATCCAGGCAGTGCGTGACGAGACTTTGTAGAGGGAGAAAACTATGTGGCTCACTCCGGGAGTGTGTGATCGGACGGTGTGCAGGGAACTTAAAGCTATGTCTCACCCCGTGTGTGTTTGATGGGACGCTGTGTTCGACCCAGTTGCGTGTGATGAAAAGCTACTGCGGGATGTGGGGTGTGAGTGAACGTCTTTGGTCCGGGGGGCGTTATGTGTGTGTCTGCCAAGGGGAACGGTGACGCGTGCCTGGATGGTTTTCCGCTCTGCGTCAGATATCTCTGTGATAGGCCGGTGCGGAGGGAATTTCTCTAGTTTACTGACCCCTGTGATGTCATCGGGCGGAAGGAGCATCATACTATGGCTGACAACGGGAGCGAGCGGCGGGATGAAGTAGAGAGTGTTTAATTTCCTATCTGTCGACGGGAGTTTGTATTGGGGAATGTATGGAGGAAGATTCACTCTGTTTTTGTCCGCAAGACCGTGTGATGGGAGAGTGTGCAGGGCTCTTCACTCCATGTCTGACCCAATGAGTGTGCAATAGTGTGGATTAAGGTTAGGGTCGTGGTGATGGGATAGTGGGGAAGGAGCATCACTCTATGTCTGACACCGGGAGAATGTGATGGGACCGTGAGACAAGAGCTTCATTCTTCGTTTGTGCCCGAGAGTGTGTGACGGGACATTGTGTGCAGAAACCAAACTTATCTCTGACCCGTCAGGAAGTGTGTGATTGAATGGTCAGCAGTGACTTTCACTCGATAACTGATGGGACGGTGCCGAGGTAATTTTCATTGCATGTCTGCTCTCGGGAATGTGTGATGGAACGGTGTGGCGGGAGATTCACTCTGTCTGATCCCGCGAGGGTGTGATGAGACGGTGCGGATGGTGCACACTGTTTATCACCCTGATCGTGTGTCATGAGAGAGTGAGAAAGAGCTTCACTACATGTTTTTCTTCGTTTGTCCGTAATCGGAAGGTCCTGAAGGGTCTGCCTTGTGTCTGATCCCTGGAGTGTTCGATTTGACACTGTGACAGTGGCTTAACTCTGTTTCTCACTCTGGGAATGAGTGCTGGGACGGTGCGGAGGGAGATTCACTCTGTGTCTGACCCCGGTAGTGTGTGATGACAAAGTGTGGAGGGAGGTTCACTCTGTATCTGTTCGCAAGAGCGCGTGGTTTGAAAGTGAACAGCTTGCAGTATGAACCCATGTGTAATCCGATTGTGGAGAGAAAGAGGGAGAGAGAGAAAGAAAGAGAGAGAGAGAGAGAGAGAGAGAGAGAGAGAGAGAGAGAGAGAGAGAGAGAGAGAGAGAGAGAGAGGGGGGGGGGGAGAGAGCTTAACTCTCTGTCTGACCCCGTGAGTGTGTGATGGGACGTTGTGGAGGGCGTTTTTTTTTTTCTGATCCCAGCCGGTCCAACTGGTGTTATTGACGAAGATTCACTGTCTTTTGCTCTTGATTTGTAGAGCTGACGTGTCCTCAGAACTGGATCGAAAACGAAAATCGGTGTTATATCATATCCTCCTTACAGAAATCTTATGATGGAGCGAGGGAACATTGTGCAAACTTTGATGCAAAGCTCCTCGAAATAAATTCAAATGAGGAACAGGTAAGTGATTCCCGGGGTCGATTATAGATTGAATCATTCCAGACCCTCCCATCACACTCTCCCGAGGTCAGTCACAGGGTGAATCTCCCTCAACACCGTCCCATCAGACACTCCCGGGTCAGGCACCGAGTGAACCTCCCTCCACACCTTTCCATCACTTTCTCCCGGGGTCAGACACAGAGTGATTATTGCTCTATCCGGTCCCATCACACACTCCCGGGTTCAGACACAGAGTGATTATTGCTCTATCCGGTCCCATCACACACTCCCGGGTTCAAACACAGACTGAATCTCCCTCCACACTGTCCCATCTCATACTCCCGTGGTCAGACACAGAGTTAATCTCCCTCCACACCGACCCATCACACACGCCCGGGGTCAGACACAGAGGGAATCTCCCTCCACACCGTCCCATCACACAGTCCCGAGGTCAGACACAAAGTGAATCTCCCTCCACACCGTCCTATCACTCACTCCTGAGGTCAGACACAGAGTGAATCTCCCTCCACACCGTCCCATCACACACTCCCGGGGTCAGACACCGAGTTAATCTCCCTCCACACCGTCCCATCACACACTCCCGGGGTCAGACACAGAGTGCTGCTCCCCCTCTCTCTAGAGCAACATTCTTCATTCTCCCAGATTCAGGTATTAAGACAGGCTCATTCTTAACATTAATTAAATGTTTAATTTCGCAGAATGTTGTTTCCAACGCTCTCGTTCATCAACACAGAACGTACTGGATTGGAAAATGCGCACACGGGTGAGATTCGGATTCTTACTGGCCTGTGGCTTGGGACCGGGTCAGTGGGATTCGTTTGGAGACACACTGGGTCTGTGGGAAGTGAGGGGCTGTCAGTCGTAGATCAGATTCTGACCAGGGCTGTGGGGTGGAGTGTGGGGCAGTGGCGTTAGTTTGCGGTACAATACGGTTCTGTAGGGATATAGTGGGTCAGGGGGTTTAATTTGGCGACCCACACGGTGCTGTATTAAAATTGCGATGCAGTGGCGTTAGTTTGAGGAACGATACGGTTCTGTGGGGATGTAGTGGGTCATGGGGTTTAGTTTGACAACCGACACGGGGCTGTGCAGAAAGCGCGATGCAGTGGCGTTCGTGTGAGGAACGATACGGATCTGTGGGGATATAGTGGGTCAGGGGGATTAGTTTGAAGACCGACACGGGGCTGTGTGGAAAGTGCGATGCAGTGGGATTAGATCGGTGTCTGTCTCGGTGTCCCCCTGGAGCTGTTTTGACTCTGTTGAAGTTGTCTACCCTTCTTTGATAGGGAAGCGGCTTCTAGTCTTATGTACAAGCATGGCACGGCAACGTCCATCTGCGGTAACTGCGACTCGGACCCATGGCGGGACTATTGCAATGGTCAACACCATCTCATCTGCGAGAAGTCTGAACATTTGTTCAAGGATATTCCCAAAAAGATCCAGGATCTCTGCCAACAGTCCCTCGGGTCCACGTGAATCACATTACAATCCGTTTTTCTCTCCCGTCTATCTTCTCCACTCTTATCCTCATCCTCACATTACCTCTACACCCACTCTGTCCCTCCCCCAACCATTCTCCTCCACAACTCACATCCCCTTCCCCCCAACACTCTCCTACATTCCTCTTTCCCCATCAATCTCCTTCTTTCTCGCCATCATTCCCACTCTTCTCTCCCTTTGCACAGTTCACCTCACCGCCTTTTCTGTTACCTCTCTCCCTCCTCTCCACCCTTTCTCACCTGACTCCTGTGCACTTTGCTTCACAGATTACCCACCCTCGGGTAACCGACTGTGCGCATTCACTCTATCTACGCCCCTCGGGGTTTAACATTCCTCTATAATGTCACCCGTGCTCCCCAAAGAATCAATTCCTCACGCCAGCCCGGTCTCCACAACTCTGCCACTCGAATCCCAGCAACATCCTCGTAAATCTTCCTCTGCTCCCTTTCTATCTCATCTTTCCTGCAGCAGGGCGACCAGAACCGAACACAGTACTCCGAGTGTGGCCTCACCGATGTCCTGTACAACTGCAATGTGACCTCCCGACTCCTGTACTCAGTGAAGACCAGCGTGACACATGTCCTGTCTATCTGTATCGCGTGTTTGCCACCGGAATCACCATCTGATTTATTGTCTGTGACTTATACCACCCGAGAGTTGATCATTTGTACAATCAGTACTGCGCAAATATGTAAATTTAATGTAAGATCCAAAAATTAATAAATACAGCAGGGATTATCGAGGATGCTAATGGATTCAGGAAGCGTTTAGTAATCTGATGGTGGAAGGGGAGTAACTTGTTTTAAATCGTTGAGTGAGTGTCGTCGGCTCCTGTACCTCCTTCACGATGGTAGGAATGATGACCGATTATTTCCGGGAGGTGAGGGTCCACAGTAATGGATGCGGTCCCTCTTGAATATGTCCTCGATGGAGGGCAGGACCGAGGAAACTGTGTGACAGCTAGGAAGGGGTCAACGGTTAAGGAGCCAGTGGGGGGGTTGATGGGGGGGAGGGAGGGAGGGAGGGAGGGGAGAGAGAGAGAGAGAGAGAGAGAGAGAGAGAGAGAGAGAGAGAGAGAGAGAGAGAGAGAGAGAGAGAGAGAGAGAGAGAGAGAGACTGACTTTGTGTCTGACCCCGGGATTGTGTGATGTGACGGTGTGGAGAGCGTTTCTGTGTGTGAGCCCGGGAGTGTGTGATGGGACGTTCTCTCTGTCTACGCGGACTCTCTTCTCTTTTGTTCTGTTCGCTCTATTTCACACACTCTCTCTATCCCCTTTCACATCCTGGTTCCCTACATCCCTCTCCGTCTTTGTAATACGCTCCATCTACTAAACGCTCCCCATCTGTGTCGCACCCGCTCCCTCCTTCCTCCCTCTCTGTATCACAGGCAATTGTGGGGAGTATAAGGCAGAGATGACGTCTAGTATTACACCTCGCCCTTCCACTGGATATCTATCACCAGGATCTGAGCCTCTGCACAACTCTGCATGCACAGGCCGGTCGTGTGGTTCCACATCACTTGATTCAGAATCTGCAATCATAACACCCTTTCTATGGCCTCTTCTCTCCTCCCCT
>NW_026781832.1:37385-172069 GCF_030144855.1 Hypanus sabinus
TCTCTCTCTCCCTCCCTCTCTCTCTCTCTCTCTCTCTCTCTCTCTCTCTCTCTCTCTCTCTCTCTCTCTCTCTCTCTCTCTCTCTCTCTCTCCCCCTCTTTCTCTCACTTTCTCACTCTCACTCTATTTCTATCCTTATCAAGATTCTTTCGCCGCTCTTTCTCTCGTAACTTGGATGGGATTTGGCAGATAAGTGAGAATTGGTTCATTTTGATTGGTCAAATATGTTGGCAGAATATTGTATTGCAGTTAAGAGACGGTAGTGTGGAGGATCGGAGGGACCTTGGGGTCCGAGGCCATAGGACGCTCAAAGCAGCTGCGCAGGTTGACTCTGTGGTAAGAACACGCATGGTGTATTGGCCCTCATCAATCGTGAAATTCAATTTAGGAGCCGAGATTTAATGTTGCATATCGAGGACTCTGGTCAGACCCAACTTGGAGTACTGTGCTCAGTTCTGGTCGCCTCACTGCAGGAAGGATGTCGAACCTATGGCAATTTTACAAAAAAGATTTACAAAGATTTTGCCTGGATTGTGGAACATGTCTTGTGAGAATAGATGAGTGGACTCGGCCTTTTCTCCTTGGAGAGACGGAGGATGAGAGGTGACCTGACAGAGGTGTACAAGATGATGAGAGGCATTGATCGTACGGATAAGCAGAGGCTTTTTCCCAGTGATGAAATGGCTTACACGAAAGGGCTGTTTTAATGTTCTTGGAAGTAGGTGCAGAGGAGATGTCAGGGGTAAGTTTTTATTAACGCAGTGACTGGTGAGTGCGTGGAACATGCCTCCCATTTTCCGTCATCCCATACCTCCCCTACGCCCCTCAACCTTTCTGTAACTCACTCCGCTACACCCCTCCCTCTCTGTGTTCAGAGGGATGAGTGATGAAGAAGGGGATATTGAACTCTGTTGTCAAAGCATCCCCTTTCCACCGGATATTGATATCTCGGTTCAGAATCTCAACACAGGTCTGTGTGGACACCGCTCCTCTAGTGTCAACTACATCACCAGTCATATATTCCCAATCCGGCCCTGCCTTCCCCCAACCCTACCCCGCCCCCGGCACACGAACACACATTTCGGATACTGGTGTGTGTGTGTGTGTGGTTTATGGTGGTAGTTGCTGACAGCAGTTTGGTTGACTCTGGTAATGTTCTGTGGCTCAGAAGGGAATGTGAGGAAGAGCAGAGCCGGGCTGTCCTGACAGGGGATTCGTTAATTAGGGTAACAAAAGGAGACTCTGTGGAGACAACGAGAGTCCTGGATGGTATGTTGCTGGGACCATGTTCTGAGTTGCATAGTTTTCATAGGGACATAGAAAACCTACAGCACAATACAGGTCCTTTGGCCCACAAAGTTGTGCAGAACATGTCAGTACTTTTGAAATTACTAGGCTTTCCTCTAGTCCTCTATTTCACTAAGCTCCATGCACCTATCTAAAAGTCTCTTAAAATACCCTTTCCGCCTGCACTGTCTTTGCCGGTAGTCCATTCCACGCACTCTCCACTCTCTGCGTAAAACGATTACCCCTGATATTTCCTCTGTACCACTTCTTCAGCACGTTAATCCTGTGTCCTCTTGTCTCAGCCATTTCTGCCCTTGCAAAAAGCTTCTGACCATCCACTCTATCAATGCCTCTCATCATCTGGTACACATCTGTCAGGTCACTTCTTATCTTTCGTCGCTCCAAGGAGAAAAGGCCGAGTTCACTCAAACTTTTCTCATAAGGCATGCTCCCCAATCCAGTCAACATCCTTGTAAATCTCATCTGCACCCTTTCCGTGGCTTCCACATCCTTCCTGTAGTGAAGCGAACAGAACTGAGCACAGTACTCCACAGGGGGCCTGGCCAGGTTCCCATATAGCTGCAGCATTACCACCAGGCTCCTAAATTCAATTCGCCGATTGATGAAGGTTAATACACCGGACGCCTTATTAATCACAGCGTCAAACTGTGCAGCTGCTTTGAGCGTCCTATGGACTCAGACACAAAGATCCCTCTGATCCTTCGCACTACCAAGAGTCTCACCTTTAATACGGTATTCTGCCATCACTTTAAACTACCAAAATGAACCCGTTCACATGTATCTGGGTTGAACTCCACCTGCCTCTTCTCAGTCCAGTTTTACATTCTATCAAGGTCCGGCTGTAATCTCAGAGAGCCCTCTGCACTATCCACAATGCCTTTGTGTCATTTTTAAACATTAACCCATCCCTCCACTTCCTCATCCAGGTCATTTCTCAAAATCACGAACATTCAGGGTCACAGGACAAATCCCTGATGCACACCACTGGTCACCGCCCACCATGAAGAATATGACCGTCGACAACAGCTCTATGGCTTCTATGGGCAAGCCAGTTCTGGATCCACGAAACACTGTCTGCTTGGATCCCATGCCGCTTTAGATGCTCAATAAGCTTTGCATGGGGTGCCTTATCAACTGCCTAGCTGAAATCCAGATACACAACATCTGCTGCTCTTCTTTCATCAATGCGTTTAGTCACATCCTGACAAAATCCAAGCAGGCTCGTAAAGCACGACCTGCCCTTGACAGTGTCATGCTTACTATTCCTAATTATATTATACCTCTCCAAATGTTCAGAAATCCTGCCTCTCGAGATCTGCTCCAACAACTTACCAGACACTGAGCAAATACTCCCTGGTCATAATTTCCTAGGCTATCTGTGCTCCCTCCCTTGAATTAAGGAACAACAGTTTCAACTCAGAAATCCTCCGGAAACTCTTTCCTCCCTATTGATGATGCAAAGGTCATCGGCATAGGCTCAACAATCTCCTCTATCGCAGCACGCAGTAGCCTGGAGTACATCTCATCCGGTCCCGATGACTTATCCAACTTGGTGTTTTCCTGAATCTCCAACACATCCACTATCAAATTATCAAGCTTTTCAGTCTGCTGCAAGTCATCACAAATATCACGAACATCTGAAGAAAACCACGTGACCGGGGTGAAAGGTGAAGGGGAAAAGTTTAAAGGGGACATTGGGGGGATTCGTCACGCAGAGAGTGGTGGGAGTGTGGATTCAGCTGCCAGATGACGTGATGAATGCGGGCTCACTTTTTACATGCAATAAATAATTGGACAGGTACATGAATGAGACGGGTATGCAGGAATATGGTCCAGGTACAGCTCAGTGGGTCTGGGAAGGGAAATGGTTTGGTACAGCAAAGAAGCGCCGAAGGGCCAGGTACTGGGCTGTAATATTCTATGGCTTTGTTGTTCTATGTGACTGACCCCCGGGTGTGTCATGTGAAGGTAAAGCAGTTCTCCCTCTTACCCTCTCTCTCTCTCTCTCTCTCTCTCTCTCTCTCTCTCTCTCTCTCTCTCTCTCTCTCTCTCTCTCTCTCTCTCTCTCTCTCTCTCTCTCTCCCTCTTTCTCTCTCTCTGTCACACACACACACACACACACACACACATGAACACATCGCCACCATTCTCTTCGCCCCCCGCCTCTTTTCCTAAGCCGCTTTCTCCGTTCGTCTCCGCCCATATTATGGTGGAGAATGTAACTGAACCCGGACATATCTCCCTGAGGTGAAAGTTTAGTTTGAGCTGGAGAGAATGAGAAGAGAGTGGGGTAGAGAGTGTGTGGAGATAGAAAGAGAAGGCTTAGACAGGAGGGAATGGAGATGGAAAAGGCACACGGAGGGGGGAGGAGGGGGGGGGCGGGAAAGGCTTGAAATTGAACTGAGTTCGATGCATTCCTGGTAGTTAGATAGGGCGATAGTGGTTTGATGAAGGCCCGGTCAGTGTAGCCGTCCGCTTTCAAGACTTCTCTGAAAAACTGATAACCCCTAACTGACGATCTAATTGAAGATGACAGTGAAGGCGCAAACTGCGTTCAACGTGCGTTGGTTTCCTGTAAACTTCAATATCCACAGATCCATTTTCTGTGACAAGCACTACATAGTCCAATAAGGGCGATCTGCTGTTAGCAACTTCTTCTGTAGTAAACTTGTTGTAGATTTGAGAGAGAGAGAGAGAGAGAGAGAGAGAGAGAGAGAGAGAGAGAGAGAGAGAGAGAGAGAGAGAGAGAGAGAGAGAGAGAGAGAGAGAGAGTGGATTTGTTTATTTCACTCGGAGGGATGGGCTCGCTTGCTTCGGTGGGTGTTGGGTGGTTTCCCGCGCAAATCTGAATCCCCGGTGATGAGCAGACCAGTGGGAGGGTCCGACGATCAAACCAGGAACCAACTGCGCGTGGGGGCTGGGGGTGGGGAGGTGGGGAGGTGGGAGGGGATACAATGCTCTAGAACAATAGCGGCTCTGCATGAGTGGTACCTATCTCTCCGTATTTCACTCCTTCATCACTCATTGCATCCCTCTCTAATCCCTTTCTTCCACCGCTTTCTCCTATTCTCCTTCTGTCTCCCTCCCTTTCACTTCATCCCTCCTCAGTCTCTGTAGCGATCTATCTCAACCCTCTCATATTCTTCGCACCCTCCTTGTCCCTTTCTCTCCCCCTCTCTCTCTCTCTCTCTCTCTCTCTCTCTCTCTCTCTCTCTCCTCCCTCTCTCTCTCACTCCTCCCTCTCTCTCTCTCTCTCTCTCTCTCTCTCTCTCTCTCCTCCCTCTCTCTCTCTCTCCTCCCTCTCTCTCTCTCTTTGTTTCCCATGTCATTTTGCCCTCTGCTTTCTCCCTCTCACCTCTAAATTATCTTCAAATATACACAGCCGTTCTCCCCAAACCTATTTTCTACAACATCTGACTGCCCCCGCCTTTATATCAAATCCTCCCTCCCTGCCCCCTGTCAACCATTTTCTCTCTCCGAACTCCCCATCCTTCCCTCTTTCTCCCCTTTCCCTTCTTTCTCCCCACTCATAGCTCTCATTTCTAGAGAACAACCGCCCTCACACCCTCAGTCTCCATCCTGCCCGGTACCTGCTCCACTGCTCTCGGCCCCTCTCTCACTATTGGCCCTTCATCTGGTGCTTGTTTCCGTCGGTCAAAGTCTCTTGTCAACACCGGCTTCCTCTGACAACGTTTCTTCCCCTTTTGAGCTCACAGACGCAGAGAATTCTCGACAGGATGGACGACAGCGGGACTTACATGAATGTGAAGTTCACAAAACAGATTCACAGTCTCGTTGCCGAGGTAAGAGGTGAACAAAGACCAATCAATAGAGATTCACTCTGTGACTGACCCTGGGATTTTGCGATGGGACGATTTGGAGGGAGATATTCTCTGTGTCTGACCCCGGGAGTGTGTGATGGGACGGTGTGGAGGGAGATACACTCTGTGTGTGACCCCGGGAGTGTGTGATTGGACGGTGTGGAGGGAGATTCATTCTGTGTGTGACCCCGGGAGTGTGTGATTGGACGGTGTGCAGGGAGATTCACTCTGTGTCTGACCCCGGGAGTGTTTGATGGGACGGTGTGGAGGGAGATTCACTCTGTGTCTGACCCTGGGAGTGTGTGATGGGACGGTGTGGAGGGAGATTCACTCTGTGTCTGACCCGGGAGTGTTTGATGGGACCGTGTAGAGGAATAATCACTCTGTGTGTGACCCCGGGAGTGTGTGATTGGACGGTGTGCAGGGAGATTCACTCTGTGTCTGACCCCGGGAGTGTTTGATGGGACCGTGTAGAGGAATAATCACTCTGTATCTGACCCGTGAGTGAGTGATGGGACGGTGTGGAGGGAGATTCACTCTGTATCTTACCCAGGGAGTGTGTGATGGGACGGTGTGGAGGGAGATTCTCTCTGTGTCTGACCCCGGGAGTGTGTGATGGGACGGTGTGGAGGGAGATTCACTCCGTGTCTGACCCCGGAGTGTGTGATTGGACGGTGTGCAGGAGATTCACTCCGTGTCTGACCTCTGAATATATGACACTCTGTGTCAGAACATCACTTTTCTTTCCCTAGGTGATCCTGATGTATCGTATGTGGAAATTAATTTTCAGACCTTCTCTGAGACGCGGGTCCGGACAGATCGAGGTCAGTTTCATTTTTGCTAGTTTGTCCCTGTTGAGGGGACGTGTCTATTCCTGTCGGGAGATCTCAGGGCAAGCGTTGACCCCTTATGATTTCATGTTTGAGAATAACTCGGAGTGAGAGATGCGAAGAGGAGGGAACTCTCTTTGTTGGTCGGAGCGTAGTGTTGCGCCCGGGGAAGGGCGGGATAGAGGGAGCTCCGTGGAATGGAGTGTGGAGGGAGGGCCGTGGAAAGATACCATGGTATGGGGCGTGTGGAGGGAGGGCGGTGGAAGGATAGCATGGTATGGGGCGTGTGGAGGGAGGGCGGTGGAAAGATAGCATGGTATGGGGCGTGTGGAGGGAGGGCGGTGGAAGATAGCATGGTATGGGGCGGGTGGAGGGAGGGCGGTGGAAAGATAGCATGGTATGGGGCGTGTGGAGGGAGGGCGGTGGAAAGATAGCATGGTATGGGGCGTGTGGAGGGAGGGCGGTGAAAAGATAGCATGGTATGGGGCGTGTGGAGGGAGGGCCGTGGAAAGATAGCATGGTATGGGGCGTGTGGAGGGAGGGCGGTGGAAAGATAGCATGGTATGGGGCGTGTGGAGGAAGGGCGGTGGAAAGATAGCATGGTATGGGGCGTGTGGAGGAAGGGCGTTGTAAAGATAGTATGGTATGGGACGTGTAGAGGAAGGCGGTGTAAAGATAGCATGGCATGGGGCGTGTGGAGGAAGGGCGGTGGAAAGATAGCATGGTATGGGGCGTGTGGAGGAAGGGCGGTGGAAAGATAGCATGGTATGGAGCGTGTGGAGGAACGGCGGTGTAAAGATAGCATGGTATGGGGCGTGTGGAGGGAGGGCCGTGTAAAGATAGCATGGTATGGAGCGTGTGGAGGAAGGGCGGTGGAAAGATAGCATGGTATGGGGCGTGTGGAAGGAGGGCGGTGGAAAGATAGCATGGTATGGGGCGTGTGGAGGAAGGGCCGTGTAAAGATAGCATGGTATGGAGCGTGTGGAGGGAGGGGCGATGAGGACGAGCGCTATGGGGCAGGGGTGCTGGAGATGAGTTAACGCCGTGTCAGTGTGGCGTGGTGGGATTACTGTGAGAGACGGTGAGGACGGTGCGCAGTATTAAACCTGAACCCCTCTCTCCCTTTTCTGACCCCACTCTCTTTTCCCTACTTCCCCTTCTCGTACCTCCCTCCCCATCTCCCAGCTCGTCTCCTCTCTCGCTCCCTCCCCTGTCCCTCCCTCACATTATTTCCCCTACTGTCTCCCGCTGTCCCGTTCTTTGCGCCCTCTCTCATTGTCTCCTCTCCCTCTCCCGTCTCTCATCCATCATAGTACCGTCTCTGGCACTCTCGGTATCCCTCTCGCACTCTTCGCTCTCTCGCTGCTCACTCTCATGCCCTCCCCTCGTCCACCAAACCTCCCTCTCTGCCCACGTCTCTCTGTCCCTAAGGTTACCGCTCATCTCACCTCCACGCCTTCTCCTCCTCTCTATCGACACCTCTTTCTCGCTCCCTGACTGGCTCCCCCTCGCTCTTTCCCCTCCCTCTGAAATTATCTTTCTCACTTCCCTATCCCTCTCTCACCTTTTCTGCCCTCCATTCCTCTCCCTTTTCATTCCCCTTTCATTCATCTCTCACACTTTTCACTCTGATCTCCCCAGACAGTCTCCCTTCTCCCCCTCCCACTCTTTCCCATTTCTCGCATTTTCATACACAATGCCCACAGCACGCATTCCCCTCTGTGGCCATCGTTAGCCGTTTTCTCTGCCTCCACGTCTCAGTCAACTCCCCCTTTCACCTTCACTATCTTTCTCGCTGTCTCACCCCTTTTCTCCCCCTCACATCCCTCTCTCTTCCCTCACCCCCTCGCTCTTCTCTCTCTCTCTCCCGACTCCCTGCCCCTTTCAGTACCGCCCTCTCGCTCTTCCTAATCTGCCTGTCCGACTCTCTCTCCCAGACGTTCTGAACTCCACCTACTCAGATCTGAACTTACGGACAGTGGAACCCCGCATCGATGAGGCCGACGATCCTTCATTTCCTGCAGACACAGCAGGCTTCAAACCACTGCACCAACAGGTCAGAGTACACAATGATGACGTCATTCTGGCGTGTTCACGTGCCATACTCCCAAGCGTCCAAGTTTCTGATTGCATCTGCCTCGACCACTTCCTCTGTCAATTCGTCCCATAGACTGACCACCATTTGGGTAACAGAAGGTTGTCATTCCGCTCCGTAATTAAACCCCTTTCCCCTCTCACCTTACACCTGTGCGCTCAGGTCCTGGATTCTCCAAGTCTAGGGGAAAATAACTGTACGTATTCACTGCTCCTGGTTTTATACGTCTCTGTAAGGTTACCACTATGCTCCAAGAATTAATCCCACGATCTACCCCGTCGTGGCCCCTTGCGCCTTATCGTCCACATGCACTGCCCTCTCTTTGTAACTGTGACACTGTACTCTGCATTTCTGTGCTTGTTTTGGGTTGTTCTACTCCTATGAAGTGACCTGTATCTACTGATGTGAATGGGACCTCTCCTGTCTATGTTGTATATAGAAACATGGAAAACATGCAACAGAATACAGGCCCTTCAGCCCACAAAGCTGTGCACAACTTGCCCCACCTAGGCTTTACCGATTGCCCTCTATTGTTCTAAGCTCAATAGAACCAGAGAACATGAGAACATTGCAGCACAGAAACAGGCCCTTTGGCCCTTATTGGCTGAGCCGAACCATTGTTCTGCCTACTCCCACTGATCTGTACCTGGCCCATATCCCTCCAATACACCTTTCATCCATGTACCTGTTCAAGTTTTTCTTAAATGTGAAAAGTGAGTCCACATGTACCACTTCATCTGGCAGCTCATTCCACACTCCCAGCATTCTCTATATGAAGAAGCCCCCCACCACGTTCCCTTTAAACATTTCCCTCTTCACCTTTAACTCATGTCCTCCAGTTTTCTTCTCCCCTGCCCACAGTGGAAAAATCCTGCTTGCATTCACTCTATCTATACCCATCATAATTTTATACAGCTCTAGAAAATCACCTCTCATTCTTCTACGCTCCAGGGAATAAAACCCTGACCTATTCAACATTTCTCTGTAACTCATTTTATCAAGTCCGGGCAACCTTGCAAACCTTCTCTGCACTCCTTCTACCTTCTTAATATCCTTCCTGTAATTCGGTGACCAAAACTGCACACAACACTCCAAATTCAGCCTCACCAATGCCTTATACAAAGTCACTATAACATTCCAGCTGTTATGCTCAATACTTTGATTTGTAGCCATCCAGGAGTCTCTTAAAAACCCTGTCGTATCTACCTGCACCATCGTCGCCGACCGCACATTCCACGCACTCACCGCTCTCTGCATAAAAAATACCCCTGACATCTACCCTGTACCTGCTTCCAATAACCTTAAAGCTATGCTTTCTCGTGTTAGCCTTTGACTACCCGTACGATCAATGACTCTCATTATCTTGTACACGTCTTTCAAGTCACCTCTCATCCGCAGCTTGGAGTTCCCGTCGTTAAAGACGAATTCTTCGAGTAAGTCTGGCAAGTAAGAAAGGCCTAGTTCCTTTCCTATCCCGTGCCTCCATCGGGCAAGCCTGGCCGGACTGCCGTTGCCCGGCGGGTGATGATGCACCTTTCCATCACTTGCTGCCGACGGATTTGCCCCGCAACCTACACAGGTGCCCCGCGACCAACGCAGGCCCACGTTTCCCTGCCTAGGAGCTATGTGGCCAGCCCAGACGTCACTGCCCCTACCTATTGCTCGCTGCTGACAGGTTTGCCCCGCAACCTACCCAGATGCCCCGCGACCAACACAGGCCCCCGTTTTCCTGCCTGAGAGGTCCGCGCCTGCCTTGGAGTTACGCGGACCGCCACGAGATCTCTGCCCCTACCTATCCCTCGCTGCCGAAGTGTTGTGACCCGCAACCTACCCAGGTGCCCCGCGACATGCTCAGGCACTCGTGTTCCTGCCTGGGAGGTCCGGGCCCTGCTCAGGAAGGATGCGGCCCGCCCAGGAAGGATGCGGCCCGCCCAGGAGGGATGCGGCCCGCCCAGGAGGGATGCGGTCCGCCCAGTGAACTCCTAGACCCTGCCTGAACTCCAAGATCCTGTCTTGCCAGAAATCCGGGATCCTGCTTGCCTGAACTCCAGGATCCTGCTTGCCTGATCCCTACAACTCTCCTGGAAGCACAGAATCACCTTGATCGTCACGTCCCTCACGCACACCACGGTCACCTCATCTTGTCTATCGTTTGGTTGTTCCCGCCATGCCGCTAGTAATTCAGTGCCAGCGTCCTGCACTTGGGTCCAGCCTCCTGTCCCCTTATGACACAGACACCTATCAGCCTTTGCCAAGCCAAGGAATTTGGACTCGGCGATGACAGCTGAATGTCGATGAGATTGAGAGAGGGAGCTGGTTGTCGTGGTGGAAGGAGAGAGCGCGGATTGTGTATGGGAGGCAGTCACAATGGCGGACACGGCTGAATTCACACACACGCTGAATGGTCTCATTACAGGTGCGCAGAAACAGGAGCCGAAACTGAACATCGGAAATAGAGCGGACCGTAAGATCTGCCTGCTTGGCCTAGTCACCTTCAGCTTCGGCGCGATAGTGGCCGGGCTCGCGGTCTATGGTGAGTCGAACGGACTGCGGGTGGAATCAGGCCTTGCACAAACAGAGTGGAGTGAAATGTTAGCCTAAAAGCTCAGCGTGACACCCACACGCCCCTCATGGTGATACCGACACACTTTCGCCGTGACACCGACACGCCCCTCACTGTGACACAGACGTGACCCACCATGTAGCATAGATAAGACCCTTACCGTTACAATGTCAGTACTATCACACAGTGCACGACAATACACGTTGAAGTGACACACCTTTTAATGTGACACCGACTCTCCTCTCACCATGACATCGACACTGCCGTTACCATCATAGCTATACTCCACACACTGTGACACCGCCACACCACTCACCTGGCGCCGACACTCCCCACACTGTGACACAGACTCACCCCACACCGTGTCACTGACACACCCGTTACTATCACTCTCAGTATTACTGTCTCGTCAGTCTCTGATCACCTCCGGACGAATCTACCGGAGACTTTGGGAACAACATAAGGAGATGAACAGGACCCAGCGCCAATGTCAACAGCATGTCCATGAGTTGAATTCAACCCTTGAATCCAGGGCATCCGAGAATTCCCTCCTGAATCTCTCTCAGAGAATCTGTCTAAATAATCTTTCCGCTATGACCAACAACCTCACTATACTCGAAAACAACAATTCCGTCCTCAACTCGGATCTCTCGGAGCTGAATCGAACGCACAACGATCTCCATCATCAGTTCAATCAGCTCGAAATGAAGTACAGAAACATCACCGAAAACAAAGCACAGATTTGCCAATATCTTACGAGGAGAAGAGGTGAGACGACATCCCCCGTTTCAAAAGGTCCACATAACAGAGGGGTTGAGAGACGCGGAGGGAGGGGATGGGGAGTTTCACTCCAACACTTACCCCAGGACTTTGTGATAGGAAGGTGTGGCGGGAATTTCATTCTTTGTCTGATCCTGGGACAGTGAGATGGGAAGATGTGGAGTGAGCTTCACTCTGTGTCTGACCCCGGGAGCGTGTGATATGACGGTGTGGAGGGAGATTCACTCTGTGTCTGCCCCAGGGAGGGTGTGATCGGACGGTGTGGAGGGAGATTCATTCTGTGTCTGACCCCTGGAGTGTGTGATGGGATGGTGTGGATGGAGATTCACCCTGCGCCTGAACCCTGGTATGTCTGCGGGGACAGTGTGGAGAGAGCTTCACTCTGTTTCTGACCCCGGAGTGTGTGATGGGACGGTGTGGAGGGAGATTCACTGTGTCTGAACCCGAGAGTGTGTGATGGGACGGTGTGGAGGGACATTCCCTCTGTGTCCGATCCCGGGAGCGTGTGTTGGGACGGTATGAAAGCAGCGACACCTGCTGTCTGAATCCGGGATGGGGCTTTGTGCAGGGAGGTTCATTTTTTCCAGATACCAGTCGGTGCAATGGGAGATATGGAGAGAGATTCACTGTTTTTATGTTCCTGATTTGCAGAGCAAACATGTCCTAAGAACTGGATCGAAAACGAAGATCGTTGTTATTTGATATCCACCTTGGAGACATCTTATAATGGAGCGAGGGAACAGTGTTCAAACTTTGATGCAAGACTTCTCGAAACAAATTCAAACCAGGAAGATGTAAGTGACTCCCGAGGTCTAACATGGATTGAATCATTCCACACCGTCCGGTCACATGCTCCCGGCGTCCGACACAGAGTGATTCTCCATCCAATCTTTCCCATCACACACTCCCGTGGTCAGAAACAGAGTGAATCTCCCTCAGCACCGTCCCATCACACACTCACGGGGTCCGACAGAGAGTGAATCTCCCTCCACACCGTCCCATCACACAGTACCGGGGTCAGAGATAGAGTAGATCTCCCTCCACGCTGTCCAATCACATACTCCCGTGGTCAGACACAGAGTGACTCTCCCTCCACACCGTCCTATCAAACACTCCCGGGATCAGACACATAGAGAATTTGTCTCCACGCCATCCGATCACACAATACAGGGGTCAGAATCTGAGGGAATCTTCCTCCACACCATCCCATCATACACTCCCGGGTTCAGACATAGAGTAAAGCTCCCTCCACAGTGTGCTATCACACACTCCTGGGATCAGACACTGGGTGATTTCTTCTGTGTCCCATCTCTTCAGACTTGGAGAGAGGCTCAATGTATCGCTCAGATTCCACCGGCATGCGTTTGTCCGAGGGTCGGAGGGGATACTGCCTCCGGCCCGGCCAAGCTGAGAAATCTCGTTTGCCCTGTTACAAATCAATCCCACTAGTACAGAAAACAAAGAGAAAAAGGGCCCATTTTAACGAAACAGTCTAATGCGCTCCTTGGAGCTCACTGTTTTCCCGTCCGTCCGTTCTCCATCGATTTCCCCCGGGGGTGGTTGACTCCCGACCCCATTCCCAGTCCGCTCAGGCCTGCAGTCTACGATTACCCCGTTCTGGCATCTTCTCTCTCCATCTTCTGCCGAACAAAAACACGCGAGTCCCTCGCTCTCGGGCTCACAGGAAAGAAAACCCCTCCCATCATGGGACGCCACCCATTCCAAAGCCCCCGTTATCTCTCGTCATAACACAAACACACTGCTGCTACAGAGAAAACATTACATTAGCAGTGAAACATTTCCCAGGGCGTAACATGCACATTAATCGCAGGGATTTACTTTCACAGGAATTTGTTTCCATCTTTGTCGGCGAAGAATCCAAAACTTACTGGATTGGAAAATGTGGAGACGGGTGAGGTTGGGAGTGTTACATTTCCGTGGTGTGGGAGTGACACGAGGCTGTGGGGAAAGTTTCTGTGAATGGGTTAATTTTGGAGACGGACAGCGGGCCGTGGGGGAGACTGGGACAGTGGGATTAGCTTGTTGAAGGATGCAGGGTTGTTTGGATTTATTTGGGAACTACTCGCGGTATCATGGGATTAGTTTAGAAGCTGACTAGGGGCTGTGGGGAGAGCGCAGTATCTTTAGATTAGTTCAGAGGCTGAGTAGGGGTTGTGTGGAGAGCGCGGTATCATGAGATTAGTTCAGAGGCTGAGTAGGGGCTGTGGGGAGAGCGCGGTATCATGGGAGTAGTTCAGAGGCTGAGTAGGGGCTGTGGGGAGAGCGCAGTATCTTTAGATTAGTTCAGAGGCTGAGTAGGGGCTGTGGGGAGAGCGCGGTATCATGAGATTAGTTCAGAGGCTGAGTAGGGGCTGTGGGGAGAGCGCGGTATCATGAGATTAGTTCAGAGGCTGAGTAGGGGCTGTGGGGAGAGCGCAGTTTCATGAGGTTAGTTCAGAGGCTGACTGGGGCAGTGGGGAGAGCGCGGTATCGAGATTAGTTTAGAGGCTAACTAGGGGCTGTGGGGAGAGGGCGGTATCATGAGGTTAGTTCAGAGGCTGACTAGTGGCTGTGGGGAGAGCGCAGATTACGAAGATTAGTTTGGCGACGGTCTCCGGTTTGCTGGATCTTTTTTGACTCTATTGGAATTGTCTAACTCTCTTTGACAGGAATGTGACCTCCTTTCTTCTGTACAAGATGTACTATAAATGGCACACTTGCAGAGAGTGCAACTTGCACTCACGGGGTTACAGTTGTAACAGTACACACAGATTCATCTGTGAGAAGTTGGCACATTTGTACCTGGATATTTCTGAAAAGATCCAAGGTCTCTGTCAACAGCCTGTCGGGTCGACTTCAATCAAGTGACTTCACCCCACTTCTCCCCATTCAATTTACGGCACTGTTACTTCCACATCCTTTCATCCCCTCCCATCCTCTCTTCCCCTCGTTCCAAGCCCAGAATCCTCCACTGCTCTCCCTCTCCCCGCTGATCCACACCTCACCACTCTGCCACTCTCTCCCGGCTCCCCCCATTTTCCCCTTTCTATTCCATTTCTCTTTTTACCCTCAGTCTCTCAAACTTACTCCCTTTCCACCAACCCCTCCTCCTTTGACACCATCCTCTGTATCTCCCCTCTCTGTACTTTCCACACACTCTCACCACACTGTTTCTCAGTTCCTCATCCCAGACTGCGACACTCCTGTCTTCATACCCACGCTCCAAGGAATGCAAACACATACTCTTGCCTTCTCCCCAGAACTCAGACACTCAAATCCCGGCAACATTATCGTACATCTCCTCCAGCACTCTTTCCAGCTCAGTGGCATCTTTCCTACAGGAGGGCGACGAGAACCGAACACCGCCCTCCGTGAGCGGCCTCACCGACGCCTTGTGCAACTTCAACGTGACCTCGGCATGGCGCAATGATGCAAAATTAGCATAAATTTGGAGAATTAATAAAAACTGCAACAAAGGTGAATACCGAGAGAGTGTTTAAGTGTTCAGGGAGCGTTCGCAAACTGATGGCGGAGGGGACGCAACTGGTTGAAAATTGATGAGTTTACAGCCGCCTGTACACCCTCTCCGATGGTACCGATGAGCACAGGGCATTTCCCGGATGGAGAGGTTCCTCGCTGATGGATGTGGTATTCCCGAGGCGTTCCTCCTTGAACATGTCCTCGATGGAGGGGAGGTTTGTACCCGTGATGGGGGTGGCTGAGCCTAGTACCCTCTGCAGCCTCTGGCGACCCTCTGCGTTGCAGCCTCCACACCAGGCGGCGATGAGACAAGTCAGAACGCTCTCCACAGTACATCCGGAGAAATTCGCGAGTCTTCAATGAGAGACTATATACCCTCAAACCCCTAACCTTGCAATCCCTTCTGTACCGAGAGAGGTATGGATGGTGGGGAAGACAGGGACCGAGTAGAGTCTAGAATACACTCCGGCTCAGACTGGAATTAAACAAGAGCACAGTGATGAAATCCAAAGATGAAATCACAAACAGCAGTACAAGAAATGGATCCCGTACGGTTGAGCACTGAGTGCTCGGCGCGAGGCCGTTACCGCCAGACATTCCATGAAGGAACACTGGCCGACAATAATTGGCAGTCTGAGTCTTAAAGGGAAAGTGACAGCGAACTACTCTCGGAGGAATGGGAGTGCTGAACCCTGGGTGCCTGAGGCTGTTTTTTCAGAAACATGACACGTTCTTCGTGTCACATGAATGTGTTGTGCCCAGTGTAGACCCTCTGAGATGCTGATATCCAGTATCCCAGGAACCTTCATACCACAGTGTGGTAGAATTAAGCCATTTGCTTCATCGGGTCGGTCCACCATTTGATCATGGCTGCTCAACCCTTTTTCCCAATGTCCAGCCTTCGCTCCGTTCTCTACATGCTCTGTCTCGTCTGGAATCTATGATTCTCTGTCCAGTAGCTTCTCGTCCACGGCCACCTGTAAAAACGAATTCCACAGCTTCACCCGTCTCTGGCAAAATAGATTCCTCCCAATCTCTGTTGTGAATTGACATCCCTCTATCCTTTTGCCGTCATAGGTATGTTTGGAGAAAAGATGGGTGCAACATTTCATGTAAAGAACACCTCTCTAACTGTTGAGCACGGGGGTGGATCAATCATGCTTTGCGCTTGTTTTGCAGCGAGTGGCAACGGGGAAAATTTCACTGGTAGACGGAAGAATGCATTCAATTAGATACCAGCGAATTCTGGAAGCAAACATCACACCGTCTGTAAAAATGCTGAAGATGAAAAGAGGACGGCTTCAACAACAGGATAATGATCTGAAACACATCCTAAACTCAAACTCCACAACGGACTACTTCAAGAGGCGCAAGCTCAATGTTTTGCCATGGCCTTCACTGTCCCCCGACCTGAGCATTATCGAAAATCTGTGAATAGATCTCAAAAGAGCAGTGCATGCAAGACGGGCAAAGAATCTCGCAGAACTAGAAATCCTTTGCAAGGAAGAATGGGTGAAAATTCCCCGAAATAAGAATTGAAAGACCCTTAGATTGCTACAGAAAGCGTTTAATCGATGTACCACTTGCCAAAGTGGGCTTTACTAAGTAATGACCATGCAGGGTACCCAAAAATTTGCTTCGGGCGCTTTTACTTTTTTGTTATTTTGAAACTGTAAAAGATGGAAAATAAAAAAGGCAATCTTGCTTGAAATATTAAAGAAATGTGTCATCTTTAACATTATGCCTTTTGGAATTCTGGTCCTTTTTTACTCGCTTATCTATTCAAAGTAACAAAAACTTTGACCGGGGTGCCCAAACATTTGCATATCACAGTAATGGCAAACTGTTGGTAGGTTTGTTTTCAGTTTATTTATCGTTTATAATTGCACAGCTAGAACAGTAGGCATGCCTGGCATGAGAGTTGAATGCTCCTCTTTCAGGATCTGTGACGACAGGGAGACCTCCAGTGTCTCTGACAACCTCGCCTCTGATAATTGCCTCCGGATGCAGATTCCAGCACTCGGATTTATGGAGTTGGAACTGCTACTGGATGAACTCAGGGTCATTCGGGAAGGTGGGTGGATGGTCGGGAGACATATTGGGAGGGGGTTAGACCCCATATGCAGTTCACAGGAAACTGGGTGACAGTCAGGAGGTTGAAAGGGGTTAACCAGCTAGACCCACTGTAGAGTACCCCTGTGTCCAACTGGCTTAATAACAGGTCTACCACTTTTTATACGTCTGGGTGAGGGAGATGCGTGGAAATGACCGAGAAGAGGAACGTCTCACAGTTCCTGTCTCTGGCACCGAGTTTGTCTCAGTGGTTAAGAAGGGACGGCGAGATGAAACAAGCTGCGGTTATCGGCGATTCCTGGTTTGGGGAACATAAAACTGTCTTTCTGTGCAGGATAGAGATTCCTGCCTCCCGCGACCTCTCGGAGTGGGTCCTCAGCGATGTCAAATGGGAGGCTGAGCGGCCGAGTTCTGCACGGGCTGGTGTCGCCAGAAATAGGAGGGTAATAGAGATCAACATGTGGCTAAGGTGTTGGGGTGGGAATGAGGGCTTCAGATATTGGATCACTGGGGCTTCTAAGGAAGGTGAGAACTGTGCATAAGAGAGCGTTTCAATCCAAACCGAGTTTAATTGTCATTGACATCAGTAAAAATGTATCAGGTAAAATGGAAAGCACACGGTGAATATCAGTATTTATACGATCACACAATTTTGACTGTATATACATTCACATGTATGCAAATACATTTATGCAAATCTGCATTCGACCACAACAGAGCTTGTCTTCTGCAGAGCGAACACTGGGGGGAAGCACGAACTGCTGCCTGGAGGCCGCAATACACCGCTCCGCGTTGCGCCGCTCCTGTATTTTCTCCGACAGCGAGCAACTCTCTCAGTTTACACCAGAACCGATATAGAAGTAATATCCCGGCGTGAGTTTCGCCATTAGACAGGGGGAGTGGTGGGTTTAAACTTCATTCGGGTCTGAAACAAGATTCTGGTAACTGATAGTGAAGTGGTTGTTGGTACAGATGTTGTCCAGACCTCAGACAAAGTCAGGAAGGAAAAGGTTGAGCCTGCTGGGACTCATGTTCTTAGATGTGTCCATTTCGTTGCAGGAAGTATTGTACGAAAGGAAGATGAGGTCAGGGCAAGGCCCAACGCCTGGAAGTATAATGTTATAGCAATTAGTGAGAGTTGTTTGCAGGAATGACAGGACCGTTCGTTCATCAGTCCCGGTATCTGCTGTTTTAGACGTACTAATACGTGGATAATTCAAGGGCTACAGTTATATTGAACAGAGGTCTGTGTCCTTATTTCTTGTTTGATCCCGGGATAAACCCTTTTGGATTCCAATTCGGTAAAATAGGGCGAATCCTTCGGGAGTAATGATGTGGGAGCCAGGGAGAGATGACTGGCTGATTTGTTTGTGCAGGAACTATATCTCTCTGTTGGCATATGTAACCAACATTGACTTAAGGCCTTTAATAATATCCCAGATGGTAGACACCCTGGAAGATGGAAGGTCAGGAGAGACAGAAATGAGCTCTAGTACTGAGAGAGGGAAAGAGATGAGGAGATCGGGAGCGTGGAACATAGAATGGAGAAGGTGATGCCAGATGGCGTGAGACGCAGGGAGATTTGTCGGTCTGATTTGACCGGGGATGCTGCTCGGCACGGGTAGTAGAGGTCACTTTCATCGATTTTAACAAGACCTTTAACAAGCTTCATGTTGCAGACTACACTGGAGGATGGCATGGAACTCGCTAAGACCTCTCTGAACAGTTTGATTGCGGTCAACAATATGGCGGTTTGTACGAGAATGCACAAGGAGCAGTTAATAACCTTACGAAAGACTTTAATGTTGGTGGCGTTGTGAAGACAGTTATCATATACAGGGGGATCTGAATCAGCTGAGGAAGTGGGTCCAGCGGAGGCACATGCAGTTCAATTCAGATATCGGCGAGTTCACTCAAACTATTTTCAGGCAGCATCCTTGTAAATCTTCTCTATACCCTTTCTATAGGTTCCACATCATTCCTGTAGTGTGTTGAGCAGAGCTGAGCACAGTTCTCCAAGTTGGGTCTGACCGGTGTGCTATAGGACTGTAACATTACCACTCGGCCGTTGAACTGGATTCTACGGTTGATGAAGACCAATGCACCGTATTCTTAAACACAACGTCACACTGCGCAGCAGCTCTGCGTGTCCGATGAACTTCAACCCCAAGATCGCACTGATCCTCCACACTGCAAGTTTTACCATTAATACTGTATTACATTTGAACTACCAGAATGGACCATCTCGCAGTTATCTGGGTTGAACACAATCTGCTACTTCCCAGCCCAGTTTTGCATCCTATCAATATCCCGCCGTAAACTCTGACATTACTCCACACTAGCCACAACACCTCCGACATTTCTGTCATCAGCAAACTTACTAACCCATCGCTCCACTTCCTCATCTCTAAGAGTAAGGGTCACAGAACAGATCCCCGAGCCACTCCACTGTTGACGGACCTCCATACCGAATATGACCCATTTACAACTACACTTTGCCTTCTGAAGGCAAGACAGTTCTGAGTCCACAGAGCAACGCCCTCTTGGATACTATACCCCCTTCCTTTCTCGATAAACCTTTCATGGGTATCGCACCAAATGCCTTGCTAAATTCCAGTAACACTATATCTACTGCTCCGCCTTCATCAATCTGTTTAGTCACATCCTCAGAAAACTCGATCAGGCTCACAAGGCCCGATCTGCACTTGACAAAGCCATGCTGACTATTACTAATCATTTTGTACCTCTACAAATGTTCATAAATCCTGCCTCTCTGGATCTTCTCTATCAACTTAACAACCACAGAGGTAAGAAGCACTGGTCTATCATTTCCTAGGCTATCTCTCCAGTGACCGTTGATGGTACACACCTCATAGACAGAAGCTGAGCAAGCTCCCCGCCCCCCGGCTCGTGCAGTAGCCTAGTCGTCCTCTCGCCGGGACTTCGGCAGCTTGATGCTTTCTAAAAATTCCAGAATATCGTCTTTACTAATATTTACGTGCTCAAGATTTTCAGTCCCCTCTAAGCCACCCTGATAATCGCAGGAATCCTTTAACCTAGTGAATACTGAAGCAAAGTATTCATTATGTACCTCTGCTGTCTCTTTCGCATCCATACCCACTTTTCCGCTGTAAACCGTGATTCGTCCTATTCACTCACGTCCTATACATCTGTTCTTCACATACTTATAGAATGTCCTGCGGTTTATCTTAATCCTGTCCTCCAAGGCCTTCTTATGGCCACATCTGGTTCTCCTAATTTATTTCTTCAGCTCCTTCCTGATCTTCTAGATCTCTGTCATCAAGTAGTGTTTTGAACCTTTAGTCAGGTCTTATTTTCTTCTTGAGAGGATTTACAACAGACTTTGTACACAAACTTTCCGGTACCCTACCATCCTTTCCCTTTCCCATTTGAAAGTAGCTATGCAGAACCCCACGCAAATATCCCCTGAACATTTGCCACGTTTCTTTCGTACAGTTCTGTGAACACCTGATCCCAATTTATGCTTCCAGCTTCCTGTCAGATAGGCCCATATTTTTCTTAATCCAATTAAAGGTTTTGCTATCTCATCTTTTCCTGTCCCTCTCCAATGCTGTGGTAAATGATGCAGAATTCTGAACACTATCTACGTTGGAGATATGATGTGGTGGCCATTGCAGAGACATAGATGGCTCAGAGACAGGAATTGTTACTTCAAGTGTCGGGGTTTAGAGGTTTCAGAAAGGACAGGGAGGTTGGCAAAAGCGTTGGCCGCTGGCACTGTTGATCAGAGATAGTGTCAGGGCTGCAGAAAAGGTGGACGCCACAGAGCGATTATCTACGGAGTCCCTGTAGTTGGAAAGTATGAACAGGAAGGGATAAATAACTTTACTGTGTGTTTTTATAGACCGCCGAATGGTGACAGTGATATCGAGGAGCAGATAGGGAAACAGATCCTGGAAAGTAATAATAATAACGGAGTTGTCGTAACGAGAGATTTTAAATTCTCCGATATCAACTGGTTTGTCCCAGGAGCAAGAGGTAAAGATGGACTGCAGTTTGGTAGGCTTGTCAGGAAATGTTCCTTGACACAATTTGTAGACAAACCTACAGGAGGAGAGGCTGTACTTGATTTGATATTGGGAATTGAACCCGATCAGTTATTAGAAATCTCAGTGGGAGAGCATTTTGGAGATAGTGATCATACTTCTATCTCCTTTAGAATTGCATTGGGGAGAGGTGGGAACAGACCAGTTAGAAAAGCGTTTTATGGGAGAAAGGGAAATTATTAGGCTATCAAGCAGGGAATTGGAAGCTTAAATTAGAAACATTTTCTCAAGGAATGGTACGGAATTGCATTGTCTGCATTGGTACTTTCCAATGAGACAGGGTAGTTATGGTAAGGTACAGGAACAGTTGTGTACAAAGTCCGGAATATAGGAAGTCAAGAATAAAAGAAAAGCTTACAAAAGTTTCAGAGAGCTAGGTAATCTTAGAGATCTGGAAGTTTGTAAAACTAACAGGAAGGCGCATGAGAAAGAAATTCGGAGAACTTGAGGTGTCCTTGCGAAGATCCTGGCGGGCAGGGTTAAGGAAACCCCGAAGGCATTCTACAGGAATGTGAAGTGTAAGAGGATACGATGTGAAATATTAGGACTTACCAAGTGTGAAAGTGGGAGAGTGTATATGGAACTGGAGGAAATTGCAGAGTACTAATTGAATACTTTGCATCTGTATTCACTGTGCGAAAGGATCTTAGTGATAGTAGGGTCAACCTGCAACAGACTGAAAAGCTTGAACATGTAGATATTAAGAAAGAAATTATGCTGGTGCTTTGCGAACGCCGCAAGCTGGATAAGGTGCTGAGAAGGGATGAGATGTATCCCGGGCGACGTGGGAGGGGGTTACGCAGCCTCTGGCGATTATTCTTGCATCATCAATATGGAAGGGAGAGGTTCCGGAGGATCAGAGGGTTGCGCATGCAGTTCCTTTATTCAAGAAAGGGAGAAGAGATAGCCTTGGACATTATAGACCAGTGATTCTTACCTCATTGGTTGATAATTGATGGAGAAGATCCTGAGAGGCGGGATTGATGAGCATTTATAGAGGTGTAAAATGATGAGTAGTCAGCATGGCTTTGGGGCGGGTCGTGTCTTACGAGCTTGATTGGATTATTGAGGATGTGACTAAATATCAATCTCCGAGTAAAAAAAAACATAACCCTGCCATCTCCTTTGTACCTAATTCCAAACACATTAAAATTAGACCCTCTCGTGCTAACCGGTTCTTTTCCTTTCCTTTAACCTTTCCTTTCAACCTAACAGGAACATAACGATTCTGTACCCTCAAAATTTCACGTTTAAATGACCTCCATTTCTCCACTACATCATTCCCATTTAAAAAAAATGTTCCGAACCACTCTTTCTCAACAATTTCGCATCTTCTCAAAGTTAGCTTTTCTCCAATCAAAAATCTCAACTCTGTGTCCTGTCCTATCCTTCCCATACTATATTGAAACTAACGGCATTTTGATCACTGGACCCGAAGTACTCCCGAACACATACTTCTGTCACCTGACCTATCTCATTCCCTGACAGAAGATCTAACCCTGCCACTTCTCTAGTTGGTACCTCTATGTATTGCTGCAAAAACGATCCTGCTCACTTTTGACAGAATCCAATCCATCGCCCTTTGACTGTATGGGCTTCCCAGTCTATGTGTGTAAAATTAAAATTCCCACAATCACAACTCTGTGCTTACAACAAACATCTGCTATCTGCTTGCAAATTTGCTCCTCCAACTCTCGCTCCACATTAAGTGGTCTATAATACAACTCTATGAGTGTTACTACACCATTCCTATTCCTCAATTCCAACCAAATAGTCTCTCTGGACGAGCCCTCTATTCTATCCTGCCAGAGCACCGCTGTAATATTTTCTCTGACAAGCAATGCGACACCGCCGCCGCTTACCCCTCAGATTCTGTCACACTTGAAGCAACGAAATTCAGGACTGTCTCAGTAATCTTCTCCCTCGCCTCCCAGCGTAGCCCAGTATTCATCTCATCCGGTCATCTTTCGGAATATCTAAAGGCTCAAGCTTTTCAGTCTGCTGCAAGTTGCCACTACCATCACTGGGATCCTCACCCACAGTGAATATTGAAGCAAAGTATTCATTAAGTACCACTTCAATTTCTTCCAGTTGCATATACACTCTCCCACTGTTACACTAGATAAGTCCTCTTCTTTCACACTTTTTCCTATTACTCGTCACATTCCGGTAGAATGCCTTGGGGTTTTCTTCATCCTCCCCGCCAAGGCCTTCTCTCGGCCCCTCCAGGCTCTCCTAATTTCAACCTAAGCTCCTTCCTGTCAGTTTTATAATCTTCCGCATCCACATTACCTAGCTCTCTGAAGTTTTTTCTTTTATTCCTGACGTCATATCTTACGGACTTTGTACACAACTGTTCCTTCAGCTTACCAGAACATCCCTGTCTCATTGGAACGTACCAATGCAGAACTCCACACAAGTATCACCTGAATATTTGTCACATTTCTTCCGTACCTTTCCCTGAGAACATCTGTTTCCAATATCCTGCCTGCTAGCCTGATAATTCCCCTTACTCCCATCAAACACTTTTCTAACGTGTCTGTTCCTATCTCCCCCCAAAGCAATTGTAAAGGAGATAGAATTATGATCGCTATCTCCAAAATGCTCTCACTAAGAGTTATGACACCTGACCAGGTTCATTTCCCAATGTCAAATCAAGTACAGCCTCTCCTCTTGTAGGCTTGTCTGCATATTGTGTCAAGAAACCTTCCCGAAGAACCTACCAAACTCCAGCCTATCTTTAACCCCTTGCTCCAGGGACATGACTGTTGACATCGGGGATTTTTAAATCTCCCATCACAACTCCGTTATTATTATAACTTTCCAAGATCTGTTTCCCTATCTACTCCTTGATATCCCTGTTACTATTGGGCGGCCTATAAAAGCAAACTGTAATCTTATAGATCCTTTCCTGTTCCTAATCTCCACCCACAGACACCCTGTAGAATATTGCTCTTGGGCGTCCCCCGTTTCTGCAGCCCTGACACTATCTCTGATCAACAGAGCCAGCCCCACAACTCTGGCCACCACATCATATCTCCTACGGAGATAGTGTTTAGAATTCTGTATCGTCGGAGAGGGACAGGAACAGATAAGTTAGCAAAACATTAAATTGGAGTAAGGAAATGTATGAAGCTATCAGGAAGGAAGTTGGAAGCATAAATTGGGATCAGGTGTTCTCGGAACTGTACGAAATAAATGTGGTAAATGTTCAGGGGATATTTGAGTGATGTACTGCATCGGTACGTTCCAATGATACAGGGAAAGGATGTTAGGGTACAGGAACTGTTTGTGAATAAAGGCTGTAGGAAATCTTGTCAAGAAAAAAATAAGGTCTGACGAAAGGTTTAAACCACTGCTTGATGACAGAGATCTAGAAGAATATAAAGCTGGCAGGAAGGATCTTAAGAAAGAAATTTGGAGAACCACAGGTGGCCATAAGAAGGCATTGGAGGACAGGAATAAGGTAAACCGCAGGCTGTTCTATCAGTATGTGCAGAACAGTGGATAAGACATCAGAATGCACAAATCAAGTGTGACAGTGGAAAAGTGTGTACGGAACCGGAGGAGATAGCAGAGGTATATAATGAATATTTTGCTTCAGTGTTCACTGGAATCCACGCTCATTATCTCCTCCTCTCTCCCACCACTCCAGCTCATTTCTGTCTCTTCTAACCTTCCATCTTCGAGGGTGTCTACCATCTGGGATATTATTAAAGGCCTGAAGTCAATGTGTGTTACATATACCAACAAAGAGATATAGTTCCTACACAATCAAATCAGCCAATCATCTCTGCCTGGGTCCCACATTATTACTCCCGAAGGATTTTCCCTGTTTTACCGGATTGGACTCTAAAAGAATTTATCCCGTGATCAAATAAGAAATAAATACACAGACCTCTGAGTACGGTTAACCCTTCAGTAGGTGATCACGTTGTCTTACGACTCCGCCAATGTCAGGTTATATCTTAAGTTTATGCAGTGCATTTTGGGCAATGGCCAACAGCCCAATATACTCAGTGAGCGATTTCAAGAAGCCGTTGCTAAATATCAGACAGTCGGCGAATGTTTCCAGACGGTGCACAAAATCAGAACTGCACGTCTACAGTCAGTTCCTCTTTTACCAAGACAATGTCGGACAACGTTTAGCAATACCTCATTCTCGGCATGAAATGCTGCTAGCTTTTGTCAGCTCCCACAAGCAAGGCAGTGTCTGCATCTTATCCTGTGACCTTCGTGACCTCAATCTTCAGCTAGTCAAGCTTAGCAACAACATTTAGTTTTTCCACAATAAAACAAGGTAACTCCTCTCACGGCGGGAGGGGTACAATCACATCGGGGGGTTTTGGGTGGTTCTCCTGCTGCCCTGCTTTCTCGCAGACACGGAGTCTGAACCGCCGGCCATGAGCAGGGGCACTGGGAGCATCCAATGCCTAAAACAGGAACCAGCTGGTGGTGTAACTGTTCTGGATAATTGAGGCTTTGTCCGAGTGACAACATCCTCGGACGTTGCCTCCTTCTTCATCCCTGCACACCGTCACACCCCAACTCCAACAATTCATTTCCTTTCTCTGTCCTTTCTTCGATTCCACATTCTCTCAGTCCTCCCATATTCCCACCTTCATCTTCACATTTCCTCACTTCCTCTCCGCTGCCTTGTTCCATACTGATCTCAGATTCTTACCTCCAGTCACCGGCCCTCTCTCCCCAATCACACTCCAACCTTCCCGGCTTTCTTTCACCAGGTCTCACCCTCTCCGCTCACTTTTCCCCATGTCCATAACGCCTTTCGCCCTCCTCTCTCACTTGCCGCTTCCCTCCATCCCTTCTCCTCAGTCTGTCCATTGTCATCCACCTCTGTATCTCTACCCGACCCCTCCCCTCTTTCTCCCCACTCTTATTACTCTTCCCTCAACCACTCTCATTTCTCACGACCACCCTCTAAAACACCCTCAATCTCTCTGCACCCATCACTTCCTCCCCCTGCTCAGACACAGAGTGAATCTCCCTCCACACCGTCCCATCAAACACTCCCGGTGTCCGACACAGAGTGAATCTCCCTCCACACCGTCCCATCGCACACTCCCTGGGTCAGACACAGAGTGAATCTCCCTCTGCACCGGCCCATCAGGCTCTCCTTTGGTCAGACACAGAGTGAAACTCCCTCCACCCGTTCGATCACGTACTCTGGGGATAAGCTGCAGAATCGAGCTGTCGTCTGTCTCTCTGCCCCACTCACCTCGGGAAAGTGACCGTGAGACCGTTTTTCCCCACTTCATATCCATGTAACTACCGTTCCCGTCCATCCTGCCGAGGGTTCTCAGCGTCTCTGAGCTCAGATAGGGGAAGCAACCTTTCTCAGAGGAAGCCTGTGTTGACAAGTGAGTTAGACTGTGACCAGCCAACATGGGATGAAGAGCTGATGAATAGAGGAACCGAGAGGAGAGGAAGGAAGTGCGGGGAGCAGAGAGATTGAGGGTGTTGCAGAGGGTGGTCGTGAGAAATGAGGGTGTGTGAGGAAAGAGTAATGAGAGTGGGTTAAAAGAAGGGAGGATTCGGGGTCTGGAAGAGATAGAGAGGCGGATGACAATGGACAGACTACAACTGCTCTTTGACTTCTGTGGGAAAACCAGTTCTGGATCCAAAAAACAATGTCCCCTTGAATCCCATAATTCCTTACTTTCTGAATAAAACTTGCATGGGGTATCTCTTCAAGTGCCTTGCTGAAATCCAAATATACTATATCTACTGCTCTTCCATCCTCAGTCTGTTTAGTCACATCCTCAGAAAACTTACATAGGCTCGTAAGGCCATACCTGCCTTTGAGAAAGCCATGATGACTATTGCTAATCATATTATAGCTCTGCAACTGTTCATAAATCCTGACTCTCAGGATTTTTTCCATCAACCTACCAACCAAGGAGGTAAGAGTCACTGGTCTATCATTTCCTGGGCTATCTCCTCCGTCCCCATTCATGGTACACACATAATCGCCTGAGCCTCAGCAATCACCAACACCACCCCTCGGGTCGTACAGTACCCTGGTCGTCCTTTCGCGGTGACTAACGCAACCTGATGCTTTCCAAAAGCTCCAGAACATCCTCTTTATTAATGTCTACATGCTCAAGCTTTTCAGGCCGCTGCAAGTCTCTGACAATCGCCAGAATAGTTTAGCCGAGTGAATACTGATGCAAGGTATTAATTATGTACCTCTGTTATCTTCTCCGGTTCCATGCACACTTTGCCAGCCTCACACTTGATTCATCGTAGTCTTTCACGTCTTATCCACTCGCTCGTCACATACTTATAGAATACGCTGCGGATTGCATTAATCCTGTCCTCCAAGACCTTATTATGGCCTCTTCTGGCTCTCCTAATTTCTTTCTTAAGCTCCATCCTGTTAGTTTTATAATCTTCTAGACCTCTGTCATCAAGTAGTGTTTTGAACCTTTCATCATGCCTCCTTTCCTTCTTGACTATATTTCCAACAGCCTTTGTACACCAACGTCCCTACCATCCTTTCCCTTACTCACTGGAAGGTAACTATGCCGAACTCCACGCAAATATCCATAGAACATTTGTCACATTTCTGAGAACATCTGATCCCAATTTTTGATTTCATCTTCCTGCCTGATAGCCTCATATTTTCCTTATTCAATTCAAAGTTTTTCTAACTTATCTGTTCCCAGCCCTCTCCAATGCTATGGTCAATGATGCAGAATACTAAACACTATCTCCGTTGGAGAAATGATGTTGTAGCCATTGCAGATACTTGGATGGCTCAGGGAGAGAAATGGTTACTTCAAGTGCCGGATTTTAGAGGTTTCAGAAAGGATATGGGAGCAGGCAAAAGAGTTGGGGGCTGGCACTGTTGATCAGAGACACGGTAAGGGCTGTAGAAAAGGTGGACGCCACAGAGCGATTTTCTACGGAGTTCCTGTAGGTGGAAAGTAGGAAGAGGAAAGCATCTATAACTTTACTGGGTGTTTTGATAGGCCACCCAATAGTAAAAGGGATATCGAGGAGCAGATAGGGAAACAGATCCTGGAAAGATAAAATAATTACAGAGTTGTCGTGACGGGAATTTTTAACTTCCCAATATGAATTGGCATCTCCCTGGAGCAAGAGGTAAAGATGGGCTGGAGTTTGTTAGGATGATCAGGAAAGTTCCTTGACATAACATGTAGAGAAGCCTACCAGAGGAGAGGCTGTACTTGATTTGTTATTGGGAAATGAACCTGGTCAGGTGTCAGATCTCTTAATGGAAGAACAATTTGGAGATAGTGATCGTAATACTATCTCCTTTAAAATAGCATTGGAGACAGATGGGAACAGACATGTTAGAAAAGCGTTTACTGGGAGTAAGGTGAATTATGAGGCTATCAGGCAGGATATCGGGAGCTTAAATTGGAAACAGATGGTCTCAGGGAAAGGTACGGACCAATGTGGCAAGATTTCAAGGGATATTTATGGGGGGTTCTGCATTGGTTCTGCCAGGGAATTTATGGTAAGCTACAGGAACAGTGGTGTACAAAGGCCGTGATATATAAAGTCAAGAATGAAATAAAAGCTTACAAAAGGTCCAGGGAGCTAGGTAATGTTAAAGATCTAGAAGATTGTAAGACTAATAGGAAGGAGCTTAGGAAAGAAATTAGGAGAGCCTGAAGGTTCCTTGAGAGGGTCTTGGTTGGTTTTTGTTAAGTTTTTTTTTAATGTTAAAATGAGCCCGCATTTTGCACTTCATCTGGCAGCTCATTCTACACTGCCACCACTCTCTGTGTGGAGAAGCCCTCCCACAATGTTCCCTTTAAACTTTCCACCCTTCACCCATAAACCATGTCCCCTGTTTTTTTTCCTCTCCCCAAGCATCAGCTGAAAAAAACCTGCTTGCATTCACTTATCAACGAGTAGCTGCTTTTGAGAGCACACATTCTCCCGGGGTTAGGCACAGAGTGAAGCTCTCTCCGTACCATTCCATCACACACTCCGGGGGTCAAACAAACAGCAAGGCTTCCTCCACACCGTCCCAACACACATTCCCGTAGTCAGACACTGAATGACGCTCAGTTAGCAACGGGACATCACACCACCCTTGTGAAGCTCCTTCCACACTGCTTCATCACATTCTCTCCGGTATAGACACAGAGTAAAACATCTTCTTCCTCGTCCGTGTCACACACTTGCGGTTCAAACATTCTGTGCAGTTCCCCTCCACCCATTCATTTCGAGAGGACTGGAATGTACAAAGTTTTTAAGACCTAATAAGGAACTGTGAGGCCACATTTGCAGCATTGCGAGCAGGTTTTGATCCCTCATCAAACAAAGTATGTGCTCCTATTGGAAAGGGTTCAAATCAGATTCACGAACATGATTCCAGGATTGGACTGATTCTCATATGATACAGTTAGATGGCCCTGGGGCCTGTACCGGCTGGAATTCCGGAGAATGTGGGGTGACTTTATTCAAAGCTCTCGGTTGGTGAAATGCCATGACCGAGTGGATGTGGAGAGAATGTTTCCTGTTGCAGGGTAGTCTCGGACCTGAAGAGACAAATTTAGAAGAGCGGGAAATATTTTTAGAACAGTGATGAGGAGCATTTTCCTTCGACATAGAGTGGTGAGACTGCGGAATTTAAAGGCGGAGTTTGAAAGATTCTATATTATTCAAGGCCGGAATAGATAGCGGGAGAAGGCGGTAGACTGGATCTGAGAGGAGAATGGATCAGCCATGATGAAATGGCGAGCAGTCCCGGTGTCCTAATTCTTATCCAATGTTGTATGGCCTTAATCGAAATTCCTGGGTTCCCGGGTGTCAGCAAACGGATTTCCTAATTCTATGTCCTGTTAGAACCATAGAATCATAGAACATTACAGCAAAGAAACAGGCCTTTAGTCCCTTCTTGGCGATGCCTTAACATTTTTCTGCCCAGTCCCACTGACCTGTATCTGGACCGCATCCCTCCATACATCCTAATACATGTAACTGGCCAAGATTTTTCTTAAATATTAAAAGTGAGCCCGCATTTACCATTTCTTCTGGCACCTCATAATCCTATGTCGTATGGTCTAAGTACCGTAAAAGTGGCTTCAGAGGTAGACAGGTTCGTAAAAATAGCTTTTGGGACATTGGCCTTCAACAATCAAAGTACTCAGTATAAGAGTTGGAATGTTATGCTAAGGTTGTATAAGGCATTGGTGAGAACGAATTTGGAGTATTGTGTACAGCTTTGGTCACCAACTTACAGGAAAGATATTAATAAGGTTGAAAGAGTTCAGAGAAGGTTTACAAGAATGTTGCTGGGGCTTGAGAAACTGAGTTAACGAGAAAGGTTGAATTGGTCATGGCTTTAGTCCCTGGAGTGTCGATGAAATAGAGGAGATTTGTGAGAGGTATATAAAATTATGATATGTTGAGAGAGAGTTAATACCAGCAAGCTTTTTACACTGAGGCTAGAGGAAGAAAAAAACAGAGGACATGGGTAAAGGATGAAGGGAGGAATGTTTAAAGGGAACATTGTGGGGGCTTCTTCATACAGAGAGTGATGGACGTGAGGAAAGAGCTGCCAGATGAAGTGGCAAATGCGTGCCCACTTTTAATATTTAAGAGAAAAACTTGGCCAGGTACATGGATTATAGGTGTATGGAGGGATATGTTCCAGGTACTGGTCAGTGGGACGAGGCAGAAAAATATTTCGGCACCGCCAGGAAGGGCCTGATGATATGTTTCCCTGTTTTAATGTTCTATGATTCTGTGGTTCTAACAGTCTGTGATATCATACAGATTTGTTTCTCCTAATCGAGCGGACTGTTGTCTGGTCTATAATGCAGACCTCTGAACATGGTCATACATTTCTTATTCTTCATTTTCACCCATAGAGACTCACTTGGGCGAGTTCTCTTGTCTGTTCTGACTGTGCTCTGCAGGAACATTTTCTCAGCCCTGTAATGTCACTCCTCCTACTTCAACTCCTTCCGCCTTCTCACGCCTAAAAATAAGGAACCCAGTCATATTCTGCTGTTCCACTTTCTCCTCTTGCAACCAATTGCCAGTAATTCTGGAACACTGAATCCCATTATTCTGCTCCACGAGATCCACATCTCATCCGAGATCTCTCATGCACAGTACTGTCAAACAATCCCGCTGGGATTTCAGTTGCCCGCCAGTTTCCATCTCTTTTGTACAGATCCCACCTTCCTTTGAAAAAAACACAATGATGCCAAATTCTGAAGCCCTCCCAACTACACCAACACTTGAGCCTCGTGTTAAAGTGCATGGTCTTCCTGTGTCTGGCCTCACTGGGACGGGTAGTGATCCTGTCCATGCATTTAACTGGTAAATCCCTGATCTCACTTTGCAAAACCACCACTTTATGCATGTCGATGTCATTGGTACCGATACGGATGCTCACTCGCCGAATTAAGAATCATAGAGAAGGAATGGGTTGCTGAGAGAAGCGGAAGGAAGGGGGCATTACTGGAGGCCACTGAAAGGGTGTTCCGATTGCAGCCTTTGGAGCAAAACATGTGAATCACCATTTTCCTGCTCCATTTTTCTATTTGGAGTCTGCTTAAACACCGAAATCCACTGACTCATGACTAGGAGTCAGGGACAGAGCTAGACTCCCTCCATACAATCCCATCACACACTCCTGGAAACATACACTGAGTAACGCTCCCTGCGCAACGTTCCATCACACACTCCCGGGGTCAGACCTGTGAAGTAACTCCCGCACCATCGCAGCACACTCTACTGGAGTCAGAAAAACGGCCCAACGCTCTCCCTCCTCCGTTCTCCACACTCACCAATACCAAGCATTTCGCTTACGAGTCTCGAATTGTGTCTGATTCTCGGAGATGGTTGTGTGTGTGACCAGTTGGTGTGCTGCGGGAAGAGAAAGGAAGGGGAGAAGAGCCGAGGTCAGGGAAAGGTTGAATAGGTTAGGACTTCATTCCCTGGAGCGTAGAAGAATGAGGGGTGATTTGATAGAGGTGTACAAAATTATGTTGGGTATTTATCCACTGAGGCCAGGGGAGAAAAAAAAGGACAAATGTAAGTTTGAAAAGGGGAAACTTGGACAGGAAAATGGATGAGAGGGGTAGTAGAGATATGTTCTTGGAACAGGTCAGTGGGACTAGGGAGGAAAAAAAATGTTACGGCACAGACAAGAAGGGCCAGGAGGCCTGTTTCTGTGCTGTAATGTTCTATTGTTTAATGTTTCTTATCTCCTTTGTGCGTCTGTTCCTCAGTGTCCCAGTTTTGTACACTGAAGTCGCTGTCTCCGTTATTATCCCATTACTCACAATATGTATTCCCGCCTCCCCCCCCCCCCCGTTTACACTTGCAGATCATTCCTCATACCAATAAAGTAGTATTTTCTCCAATTTAGAAACTAAACCCGAGGTCAGACCTATCATTTTCCATAATTAACTTGTATAGAAATATAGAAACATAGAAAACATACAGCAAAACACGGGCCCTTCGGCCCACACAGCTGTGCCGAACATGTCCCTACCTTAGATCTACCAAGGCCTTACACGCAGTCCTCTATTTCTCTGAGCTCCATGTAGACATCCAGGAGACTCGTAAAAGGCTCTGTCGTTTCTGCCTCCCTCACCATTGTCACCAGCCTAGTCCACGCACTCACCACTCTCTGACATCTCCTCTGAACCGACATCCAGGAACCGTAAAGCTGTGCCCTCTCGTGCTAGCCATTTCAGCCCTGGGGGATAAAAACGAAAAAAAAATAAACGCTGACTATCCACACAATCAATGCCGCTCATTATCTTATACACCTCTATCTGGTCTCCTCTCATCCTCCGTAAAGGCCGAGGTCTCGCAACCTGTTCATGTAGGGCTTGCTCCCCAATCCAGGAAACATCTTTGTAAATCCCCTCTGCACCCTTTCTGTTATTTCCACCTCCTTCCGATAGTGAGGATACCAGAACTGAGCAGATTACTCCAAGCGATGTCTGACCTCTGTCCTATGTGGCTGCAACATTACCTCTCGCCCCTTAAATTCAATCTTGACGATCAATGAAGGGCAATACACCATTTGCCTTCCTAACCACAGAGTCAAACTGCTTTGACTGTGCAATGGATTCGGACCCCAAGATCCCTCTGATCTCCCACACTGCCGAGAGTCTAACCATTAATACTGTATACTGCCATTATATTTGACGTAACAAAATGAACACTTCACAATACTCTGGGTTGAACTCCATCTGCCACTTCTCGGCCCAGTTATGGATCCTATCAAAGTCCCGAAGTTACCTCTGACAGCCCTCCACACTATCCACAACACCTCCAACCTTTGTATCATCAGCAAACTTACAGACTCCACCCTCCACTTTGTTGTCCAGGTCGGTAATGAAAATCACAATGAGTAGATGTCCTAGAACAGATCACTGAGGCACACCACTGGTCAATGGCCTCCATGCAGAATCTGACACTTCTACCATCACTCTTTGCCTTCCGTGGGCAAGCCAGTTCTGGAAGCACATAGCAATGTCCCCTTGGATCCCATACCTCCTTGCTTACTCAATCAGCCTTGCATGGGGTAAAGCCACCCCTTCTACTTCAATTAATTTCATATTAGCTCTATTGAAACAGAACAAATCCCGGTTATTAATCTAACGGTCCTGCAAAAAAGTATCACCAATAGCTTAATATATCATACTTCCAGGGGTTGACCCCTGCCTTGAGCTCATCTACCTTTCCGACAATACTTCCTGCATTGAACCGTACGCAGCTCAGAACATGAGTCCCAGAAGGCTGAAACTTTTGCTTCCTGACTTGGCCTGAAATTTTAATTACTTCTCCACTATGTGTCAAGCTGTTCTGTTTTTCATACCCCTTCAACTCCAGATTAAACCCAGCCACTCCCCCTTTCTAATGGCAAAACATCACGCTGGGGTATTGTTGGTATTGTGATTTCCCTGGAGTAACTCCGTCTCGATTGGCTTTACTGGCCGTCTTCATTCGTGGAATTGAATTTTAGAGCAGAGAGGTAATGTATTGGAGCCTGGTAAGAACCCGCTTGGAGTACTGCGGTCAGTTCTGGTCGCCTCACTACTAGAATGATGTAGAAGCCATAGAAAGGGTGCAGAGGAGATTTACAAGGATGTTGCCTGGATTGGGGAGCATGTCTGATGAGAATAGGTTGAGCGAACTCGTCCTTTTTTCCTTGCAGCGACGGATGATGAGAGGTGACCTGAATGATGTGTATAAGCTGATGATAAATATTGATCGTGTGCATAGTCAGAGGTTTTTCCCAGGTCTGAAGTGTTTGCCACAAGAAAACACAGGTTTAAAGTGCTGGGGAGTTGGTACAGAGATGTCAGGGGTAAGTTTTTTACACAGTGACTGGTGAGTGTGTGGAACGGGCTGCTGGTAACAGTGGTGGAGTCGGAAACGCTAGGGCCTTTTAAGAGACTTTTGAATAAGTATATGGAGCTTAAAAAATACAGGGCTGAGGAAAAAAAAATCAGTAAAAAAATTGTGGGTCCAAGGGTCAGTATTGAGCTGAAAGTCTTCTATGTTTCTGTATTCATGGATATTCATGTATAGTTGAATGACGATTTATCTTGAATTGCATACAAACCGTCTCTTATGCACAGGTCACAACTTCCTTGGAAGAGAACCCAAAGATACAGCTGTGTGTGTTCCTCATTCCTACGCCAACCCAACACCTTTTACTGAGTAAAAGTACTCAGTAGAAGAGGCCGAATTTGGAGTATTGTGTACAGCTTTGGTCACCAACTTACAGGAAAGATCTTAATAAGGTTGAAAGAGATCAGAGAAGGTTTACAAGAATATTCCTGGGACTTGCTAAACAGAGTTAACGAGAAAGGTTGAACAGATCATAACTTTATTCCCTGGAGCGTAGGTGAAAGAGAGGAGATTTGTGAGAGGTATATAAAATTATGATGGATATGGAGAGAGTGAATGCAAGCAGGCTTTTTACACTGAGGCTAGGGAAGGAAAAAACATAGGACATGGGTTAAGGGTGAAGGGGTAAATGCTTAAAGGGAACTGTGGGGGCTTCTTCATACAGAGAGTGATGGAAGTGTAGAAAGAGCTGCCAGATGAAGTGGCAAATGCGCGCTCACTTTTATTATTTAAGAGAAAGTCCTGGCCAGGTACGTGGATGATAGGTGTATGCAGGGATATGTTCCAGGTGCAGGTCAGTGGGAATAGACAGAAAAATAATTCGGATCCACCATGAAGGGTCTAAAGGCCTGTTTCCCTGTTGTTATGTTCTATGATTCTGTTGTTCTAACAGTCTGCGATATCATACATATCTGTTTCTCCTAATCGAGCGGACTGTCGTCTGGTCTATAATGCAGACCTCTGAGCATGGTCATACATTTCTTATTCTTCATTTCCACCCATACAGCCTCACTTGGGCGAGTTCTCTTGTCTGTTCTGACTGTGCTCTGCGGGAACATTTTCTCAGCACTGTAATCTCACCCCTCCTCCTTCAACTCCTTCCTACTTTTCACGCCTAAAAATAAGGAACCCAGTCATATTCTGCTGTTCCACTTTCTCCTCTTGCAACCAATTGCCAGTAATGGTTGGAACACTGAATCCCATTCTCCTGCTCCTTGAGATCCACGAATCACCCGGGATATCTAATGCACAGTACTGGCAAACAATCCCGCTGGGTTTTCAGTTCCCTGCCTGATTAGGCACAAACCGTCTTCCATCTCTTTTGTACAGATCCCACATTCCTTTGAAAAAAACACAATGATGCCAAATTCTGAAGCCCTCCGAACTACACCGACACTTAAGCCTCGTGTTAAAGTGCATGATTTTGCTATGTCTCTGCTCACTGGGACGGACTATGGTCCTGTCCATTCATTTAACTGGTAAATCCCTGATCTCACTTTGCAAAACCTCCAATTTATTCATGCCGATGTCATTGGTACCGATACGGCCGCTCACTCACCCACTTAAGAATCCTAGAGAAAGAATGAGTTGCAGAGAGAAGCGGAAGGAAGGGGACATTACTACAGGCCACTGAAAGGGTGTTCCGATTGCAGCCTTTGGAGCAGAACATGTGAGTCACCATTCTCCTGCTCCCTATTTCTATTTGGAGTCTGCTTAAACGCCGAAAGCCACTGACACATGACTTGGAGTCAGGGACAGAGCGAGACTCCCTCCATACAGTCCAATCACACTGAAAACATACACTGAGTCACGCTCCCTGCGCAACGTTCCATCACACACTCCCGGGGTCAGACCTGTGAAGTAACTCCCGCGCCATCGCAGCACACTCTACTGGAGTCAGAAAAACGGCTCAACGCTCTCCCGCCTCCGTTCTCCCCACTCACCAATACCCAGCACATCGGCGTTCGAGTCTCGAATTGTGTGTGTTTCTCGGAGATGGTTGAGTGTGTGACCAGTTGGTTGGTGCTGTGGGAAGAGAAAGGAAGGGGAGAAGAGCCGAGGTCAGGTAAAGTGTGATACGGTTGCATGTTCTGATGCAAGTGGTGTGGGACCGCACAGACGGCCTGTGCAGACAGAGCTGTGTAGAGGCTCACAAGATATCGTGGAAGGGGGGAGGGTGTAATTATAAACGTCATGTCTCACTCATGCACCCCACAATTTTCTGTGACACAGAGAGAGGAGAGAGTAGGGTGCTGAAGGTGGGGTGGTGCGTCGTTGTTGGGGAGTGTTTAGCAGATCGAGTGCGTCACGGAGACGGGGAAAGGGGTATGGAACGTAAGAGATGATGGAGACGGCGAAGTGTGCAGGAGAGTGACGGCGTTGCTTGTAAACCAGGGATGGATGACGGGGACGGGCATGGCGTAGTGGAGACAGTGTGTCACGGTGACGGGGAGTTGTGTTGTTGAGGGACAGTTTGACGGAGTCGTGGAAGGGTTTTGGAGAAAGAGGCTGTTATGCATACCGGGAAAAGTGTTTCAGAGTTACAGTGCTGGGCGGGACTCTGCTGATTGGTGTGTTCCTGCTTCAGTGCAGAGCCTATCAATGTGTCGGTGTCACGATGAAGGCGTGTTCGTGTCAGATGCAGCTTGTGTCGATGACACAGAAACACTTGCATTGTCCTTTTCAAGAACATCTCCGTGTGACAATGAGGGTTATGTGTCTCGTTCACAGCTTATGTCGTCTGTGACGTGGCCGTTCCCTGAGTTCGGCAATAGATCGCCTCATTTCCTGATCTAGCCAACCCCCGGCCGACGAGTTCAAATCACTCTCTGCTCTTTCGGCAGAACAGAGCACGTCATCACTGAACAGAACAGGCCCGTCGGCAGAAAAAGATGTGATTATACAAATTAAACTAAATCCCGTCTGCCAAATATACGTCCGTCGCCCTCAATTCTCTGCACACACAAGTGCCTGTTAAAGAGTATCTTGAACGCCTCTATGAAACTCCCTCCACCACCAGCGCTGGAAGCACGTTCCAATCACAAACCACTCTATGTGAAAAAGCACTTGTCAAACTCATCTCCCAGGAACATACCTCCTCTCACCTTAGTTCATACTTCTGCTATTAGATATTCCCATCCTGCGGGTTAAAATACCCGCTCCCTTGTCTATCTTTGCCTCTCGTGATGAAATAAACAACCGTCAGGTGTTCGCTCAGACTCCCCTCTCCAGAGAAAAGCAAACAAACATATCCGACGCTGCTGAGAGATGTTGCTCTCTAATCCAAGTAAGCCCTTTCAATGTCCCAGTGAAACACTTCTGTCTCTTCCGAAACAGCCCCACACTGTTCCAGTAATGTGGCGACCAGAAAAAAATGTGTGAGCTCGGAAGATTCAAGAACAACCTCAATTCCTTTTGAATTTGCACTTTGGAAGGACAAACTCTTTACGTAAAAAGAGCTTTTGGGACATTGGCCTTCATCAATCAAAGTACTCAGTAGAAGAGTTGGAATGTTATGCTGAGGTTGTATAAGGCATTGGTGAGGCCGAATTTGGAGTATTGTGTGCATCTTTAGTCACCAACTTACAAGAAAGATATTAATAAGGTTGAAAGAGTTCAGAGAATGTTTACAAGAATGTTGCTGGGACTTAAGAAACTGGGTTAACGAGAAATGTTGAATAGATCATGACTTTATTCCCTGGAGAGTAAATGAAAGAGAGTAGATTTGTGAGAGGTATATAAAATTATGATGGATACAGAGAGAGTGAATGCAAGCAGGCTTTTTACACTGAGGCTAGGGGCGGAAAGAACAGAGGGCATGGGTTAAGGGTGAAGGGGGAAATGTTTAAAGGGAACACTGAGGGGTCTTCTTCATACAGAGAGTGATGGAAGTGTGGAAGAGCTGCCAGATGAAGTGGCAAATGCGTGCTCACTTTTAATATTTAAGAGAAAAACTTGGCCAGGTACATGAATGATAGGTGTATGGAGGGATATGTTCCAGGTGCAGGTCAGTGGGACTAGGCAGAAAAATATTTCGGCACCGCCAGGAAGGGCCTAAAGGTCTGTTTCCCTGTTGTAATGTTCTATCATTCTGTGGTTCTAACCGTCTGCGATATCATACAGATTTGTTTCTCCTAATCGAGCGGACTGTTGTCTGATCTATAATGCAGACCACTGAACATGGTCATACATTTCTTATTCTTCATTTTCACCCATAGAGCCTCACTTGGGCGAGTTCTCTTGTCTGTTCTGACTGTGCTCTGCAGGAACATTTTCTCAGACCTGTAAAGTCCCTCCTCCTACTTCAACTCCTTCCGCCTTCTCACGCCTAAAAATAAGGAACCCAGTCATATTCTGCTGTTCCACTTTCTCCTCTTGCAACCAATTGCCAGTAATTCTGGAACACTGAATCCCATTATTCTGCTCCACGAGATCCACATCTCACCGGAGATCTCTCATGCACAGTACTGTCAAACAATCCCGCTGGGATTTCAGTTGCCCGCCAGTTTCCATCTCTTTTGTACAGATCCCACCTTCCTTTGAAAAAAACACAATGATGCCAAATTCTGAAGCCCTCCCAACTACACCAACACTTGAGCCTCGTGTTAAAGTGCATGGTCTTCCTGTGTCTGGCCTCACTGGGACGGGTTGTGATCCTGTCCATGCATTTAACTGGTAAATCCCTGATCTCACTTTGCAAAACCACCACTTTATGCATGCCGATGTCATTGGTACCGATACGGATGCTCACTCGCCGAATTAAGAATCATAGAGAAGGAATGGGTTGCTGAGAGAAGCGGAAGGAAGGGGGCATTACTGGAGGCCACTGAAAGGGTGTTCCGATTGCAGCCTTTGGAGCAAAACATGTGAATCACCATTTTCCTGCTCCATTTTTCTATTTGGAGTCTGCTTAAACACCGAAATCCACTGACTCATGACTAGGAGTCAGGGACAGAGCTAGACTCCCTCCATACAATCCCATCACACACTCCTGGAAACATACACTGAGTAACGCTCCCTGCGCAACGTTCCATCACACACTCCCGGGGTCAGACCTGTGAAGTAACTCCCGCACCATCGCAGCACACTCTACTGGAGTCAGAAAAACGGCCCAACGCTCTCCCTCCTCCGTTCTCCACACTCACCAATACCAAGCATTTCGCTTACGAGTCTCGAATTGTGTCTGATTCTCGGAGATGGTTGTGTGTGTGACCAGTTGGTGTGCTGCGGGAAGAGAAAGGAAGGGGAGAAGAGCCGAGGTCAGGGAAAGGTTGAATAGGTTAGGACTTCATTCCCTGGAGCGTAGAAGAATGAGGGGTGATTTGATAGAGGTGTACAAAATTATGTTGGGTATCCACATATTATGTATTTATCCACTGAGGCCAGGGGAGAAAAAAAAAGGACAAATGTAAGTTTGAAAAGGGGAAACTTGGACAGGAAAATGGATGAGAGGGGTAGGGGAGATATGTTCTTGGAGCAGGTCAGTGGGACTAGGGAGGAAAAAAATGTTACGGCACAGACAAGAAGGGCCAGGAGGCCTGTTTCTGTGCTGTAATGTTCTATTGTTTAATGTTTCTTATCTCCTTTGTGCGTCTGTTCCTCAGTGTCCCAGTTTTGTACACTGAAGTCGCTGTCTCCGTTATTATCCCATTACTCACAATATGTATTCCCGCCTCCCCCCGTTTACACTTGCAGATCATTCCTCATACCAATAAAGTAGTATTTTCTCCAATTTAGAAACTAAACCCGAGGTCAGACCTATCATTTTCCATAATTAACTTGTATAGAAATATAGAAACATAGAAAACATACAGCAAAACACAGGCCCTCTGGCCCACACAGCTGTGCCTAACAAGTCTCAATCTTAGATCTACCAAGGCCTTACACGCAGTCCTCTATTTCTCTGAGCTCCATGTAGACATCCAGGAGACTCGTAAAAGGCTCTGTCGTTTCTACCTCCCTCACCATTGCCACCAGCCTAGTCCACGCACTCACCTCTCTCTGACATCTCCTCTGAACCGACATCCAGGAACCGTAAAGCTGTAACCTCTCGTGCTAGCCATTTCAGCCCTGGGGGGTTGGGGTGGGGACGTAAAGACAAAAAAAACTCTCCACACAATCATTGCTGCTCATTATCTTATACACCTCTATCTGGTCACATCTCATCCTCCGAGATCACTCAACCTGTTCTCGTCGGGCATGCTCCCAATCCAGGCAATATCCTTGTATATCCCCTCTGAAACTTTTTCTGTTGATTCCACCTCCTTCCGATAGTGAGGATACCAGAACTGAGCAGAGTACTCCAATGGGTGTCTGACCTGTGTCCGATATACCTGCAACATTACCTCTCGGCCCTTAAATTCAATCTTTACGATCAATGAAGACCATATGCCTTCTTAACCACAGAGTCTAACTGCTTTGACTGTGCAATGGACTCGGACCCCACGATCCCTCTGATCTCCCACACTGCCTAGAGTCTAACTATTAAAACTGTATACTGCCATTATATTTGATGTAACAAAATGAACAACTCACACTACTCTGGGTTGAACTCCATCTGCCACTTCTCGGCCCAGTTATGGATCCTATCAAAGTCCCGAAGTTACCTCTGACAGCCCTCCACACTATCCACAACACCTCCAACCTTTGTATCATCAGTAAACATACTAACTCTACCCTTCATTTTGTCGTCCAGGTCGTTTACGAAAATCAAAATGAGTAGATGTCCTAGAACAGATCACTGAGGCACACCACTGGTCAATGGCCTCCATGCAGAATCTGACACTTCTACCATCAGTCTTTGCCTTCCGTGGGCAAGCCAGTTCTGGAACCACATAGCCATGTCCCGCTGGATCCCATACCTCCTTACTTACTCAATCAACCTTGCATGGGGTAAAGCCACCCCTTCTCCTTCAATTACTTTCATAGTAGCTCTATTAAAACAGAACAAATCCGGGTTATTTATCTAAAGGTCCTGCAACAAAGTATCACCAATAGCTTAATATATCATACTTCCAGGTGTTGACCCCTGCCTTGAGCTCATCTACCTTTCCGACAATACTTCCTTCAATGAACTGTCCGCAGCTCAGAACATGTGTCCCAGTAGGCTCAATCTTTTGCTTCCCGACTTGGCCTGAAGTTTTATTTACCTCTCCACTATGTGTCAAGCTGTTCTTTTTTTCATCCCGCTTCAACTCCAGATTAAACCCAGCCACCCCCCTCCCCTTTGTTGCTATTGTGATTTCCCTTGAGTAACTCCGTCTCGATTGGCTTTACTGGCCGTCTTCATTCGTGGAATTGAATTTTAGAGCAGAGAGGTAATGTATTGGAGCCTGGTAAGAACCCGCTTGGAGTACTGCGGTCAGTTCTGGTCGCCTCACTACTAGAATGATGTAGAAGCTATAGAAAGGGTGCAGAGGAGATTTTCAAGGATGTTGCCTGGATTGGGGAGCATGTCTTATGAGAATAAGTTGAGCGAACTCGTCCTTTTTTCCTTGCAGTGACGGATGATGAGAGGTGACCTAATTGATGTGAATCAGCTGATGAAAATTATTGATCGTGTGTATAGTCAGAGGCTTTTTCCCAGGTCTGAAGTGTTTGCCACAACCTACCACAGGTTTAAAGTGCTGGGGAGTTGGTACAGAGGAGATGTCATGTGTAAGTCTTTTACTCAGTGACTGGTGAGTGTGTGGAATGGGCTGCTGGTAACGGTGGTGGAGTCGGAAACGATAGGGTCTTTTAAGAGACTTTTGGACAAGTATATGGAGCTTATAAATATAGAGGGCTGTGAGTAAGCCTAGTAATTTTTGAGGTAGGGACATGTTCGGTAAAAAAATTAAACGTGGGTCGAAGGGTCATTATTGCGCTTTAATCTTCTATGTTTCTGTGTATTCATGGATATTCATGTATAGGTGAATGATGATTTATCTTGGATTGCGTACAAACCGTCTCGTATGCACAGGTCGCAACTTCCTTGGAAGAGGACCCAAAGATCCAGCTGTGTGTGTTCCTCAGTCCTACGCCAACACCTTAGTCACGTGTTAATATGTATTATCTTCATGTTGCTGGCTACACCAGCACGAGCGGAACTGCGCCAGCTCACCCTCTCTCTTCAGATTGGTGAGGACCCGATCCAATGGGTAGCACCCTGGCAGCCTGGAGGCAACCTAACTCCCAGGATTCTCTCTCTCGCCCACCGATCGACGTTTCTGTTCCCCAAACATAGACTCTTTACCATTGCCAGAGTACTGACCTGTGAGACATATCTCTGCTTGGACGTTTGCACCCCTCTCCGACACCCAGATGTATACAAAATTGTATACCTGCCATTGAGGGGATTGGCCACAGGAGGCACTCTGCTCTGTACCTGACTTTTAAACCCTCTTCATCCTCCTGACCGTCACCCAGTTTCCTCTGATCTAACTACCTCCCACATGCCCCCCTTCCCACCCCCGAGGTTATCCAGTTCCACTTACAGATCCTTGACACGGTTTGTAAGAAGCTGCATCTGGATGCTCTTCTCTCAGATGAAGTCGTCGGAGACACTGCAGATCTCTCTGCCGTCCCACGTCCAGCAACAGGAGCATTCAACTCTCATTCCAAGCATGTCTTCTGCTCTGACTGTGCAATTATGAAGAAGGAAACAATCAATATACTGAAACCAAACCCTCCAACTGTTTACCCCTGCCTTCTCTTTATTTTCCCTTGCTGATCTACCGGCTTCGTTGATTTGCTGTTTGGCAAATCAATGACATTGCGAGGAGCTGCTTTTGAAAACACACAATCTTCCCTCTCCCAATATCTGACTGGAAGATTTCCCAGCCTCAACATTACATTAATCTGTGACGCCATTAGAGAGACAGAGAGGGAGGCTTCATTCATACCATGCCATTACACACTCCTTAGGTCAGGCAGAAAGTCAAGCTCCATCCACACCGTCCAAACACACATTCCTGGGATCAGATACAGAGTGAAGCTCCCTCCATACCTTCCCATCACACATTCCTGTGGTCAGAAACCGAGAAACGCTCAATTAGCAACTAGACATCATACGATCCGTGGCCAGGCACATGACGAAGCCCCCTCCACACTGCACCATCACATTCTTCCTGCGAAAAGAAGGCTTTTTCCTCTGAGGCTAGGGGACAGAAAAAACAGAGGTCATTGGTTACGGCGAAAGTGTGGGGGGGGGGGTTAAAGGGAACATTTTTGCACACAGAGAGTGGTGGTACTGTGCAATGAGCTGCCAGTTGAACTGGTAAATGAGGGGTCACTTTTAACATTTAAGAAAAATCCTTGGACAGGTGAGGATGTATGGAGTGATATTGGACACGTGCTGGTCAGTGGGGCGTGGCAGAAGAAAAGTTCGGCACAGCCAAGAACGGCCAAAAGGCCTGTTTATGTGCTGTAATGTTCTATGGTTCTATGGTACATACTCAGAGTGAAACTTCTTCTTCCTCGTCTCGTCACACACTCGAAGTTCAGACATTATGTGCAGTTCCGCTCCACCCATTCATTTCGAGAGGACTGGAATGTACAAAGTTTTTAAGACCTAATAAGGAACTGTGAGGCCACATTTGCAGCATTGTCAGCAGGTCTTGATCCCTTATCGAAAAAAGTATGTTCTCCTATTGGAAAGGGTTCAAATCAGATTCACGAACATGATTCCTGGTTTGACTGGCTTGTTAAGTGAAGGCGGGTGAATGTTTCTGGGGTCTGAACTTGCTGGAATTCAGAAGCATGCGGGGTTACCATTGAAAACTCTCGGATGGTGGAATGCCATGACAGAGTGAATGTGGAGAGAATGCTTCCTGTTGTAGGGTAGGCTAGGACCAGAAGACACAGCTTTAGAAAAGCGGGATATATTTTCGAACGGAGATGAGGCGAAATTTTCTTGGCCATAGTGGTGAGTCTGCGGACTTCAATGGCGCATGCTGTCGTGCAGGCCCAAACATTCAGAACTTTAAGTCAGAATTTGAAAAATTCCTCAATCTTCAATGCCCGAAGTGACAGCGGGAGAAAGCGGGAGACTGGTGCTGGGAGGGGAATAGATCAGCCATGATGAAATGGCAAGCAGTCTCGATGATGAGAAAAAAAGGGTTAGATGGGGAGAGAGCTTGGTCGGTGTGTAGTAGCGGGAATGGTGTTCCGGTAAAAATGGAGAATGTAGCAGCAATAAGGGACAGAGGAGGTGAGGCGGGAATTTGAGACGATCAGAGAGTGAGTGCAGGAGAGAGAAGCTGGAAAATGATTCATGTCGGTTCCAGGGTATGTTAAAAGAGACCCTGGATCTCTGCAGGAATATCCCAGAACAAAGGTAGCCCGATTACAAGGCAAACCCCCACGCACGATTCGCACTCACTACAGGCGTTTTTTTTTTTCCAGAGCTCATTTTGTAGAGGAAACCAGAGGCCACATTGCTGTCCAAGAGCGTCAAACATGTTCAACAGAGACAAAACAGCTCCAGCAGAAACCCGGGACCATCGTCAAACTAATGCCATTAAACCCCCTCTCCTCATAGTCTTGTGTTTGCCCCCAAACTAATCACACCAATCCCCTCTTTCCCCACTGACCCACTGTCTCCCCACAGCCCTGTGTCAATCGGCAAAAACAATCCCACTGTCCCAGTATCTCCCCACAACCCAGAGTTAGTCTCCAATCTGATCCCACAGATCCACTGTTTCCCCAGAACCACATGTCAGTTCTCAAACGACTCCCACTGACGCACACTCTCCCCATAGCTCCGTGTCAGTCGCCAACAATAATCCCACTACATCACGCTCCCCCCTCACTCTCTGGTCCATCGCCAAACAAATCCCACTGACCCACTCTCTCCACAGTATTTTCAGTCGCCGCACGAATGGGCAAGGCTCTCGTTCTCCCCTGAGATTGTTTCAGTCCCCAGACAAATCCCACTGGCCCGCCATCTCCCCACAGACCTATAACTGTCCCGAAATGTATTCCACTGCCCACTCTCTTACAGTCCCCAAGTTAATCGCATTGCCCTGCCCTCTCCCCACAGCTTCCTGTCAGTCTCCAAACTAATCGCAGTTCACCTCACTTTCCTCACAACCCTGTGTCAGTCCCCAAAATAATATCAGTGTGCTGATCCCTCCCCACTGTCCCCGTCCAGACCTCAAAGAATTCCCACTGTCCTGTTCGTCCCCGACAGACACATGACGTCCCAAAATTTTCCAATAGTACCACCCGCTCCCAACAACCTTGTAGAGTCTTCAAACAAATTCCAGTGCCCCTCCCTCTTCCCAAAACCTACTTCAGTAATATTTGTGTTTTGTGCCGCGTGTGCTTGTTGGAATTTTGTTTCTTTATGCTGAGGAACGCTGACGGGTTTGACTGCATTCATGTTTACTGATGAATGGTTGAATGACAATTAAACTCGGATGGATTGAAACGGTCTCTTATGTACAGGTCTCACCTTCTTTAGACAAGAACCCAGTGATCCAACTATCTGAAACACTCATCCCCCCCCAACAACTTAGCCACGTGTTAATCTCTATTACCCTCCTATTTCTGGCGACACCAACCCGTGCAGAACGTTGCCAGCTTACCCTCCCACTTGAGATTGCTGAGGACCGGATCGAAGAGGTTGCGGCCTTGACACGGGGGAGGTAAAATACGATGTAGAAATCTCTATTCTGCACACAAAACCACTGTTATGCTCCCCAAACTAGGAATTGCCGATAACCACAGCTTGTTTCATCTCGCCTTCCCTTCTGAACCACAGAGACCAACTCGAAGCCAGTGACCGGAACTGTGAGACTTTCCTCTTCACGGTCATTTCCACCCGTCTCAACCACCCAGACGTTTACAAAGTGGTATATCTATTATTAAGCCAGTTGGACACAGGGGTTCTCTACAGTGACCGCTCAACCTCCTGACTGTCACCGAGTTTCCTGTGAACTGCACATTGGGTCTAACTTCCTATCAGTATGTCCTCCCGACCACCCCCTCACCTTCCCGAATGACGCTGAGTTCATCCAGTATCAGTTCCAACTCCATACATCCGAGTGTTAGAGCCTGCATCCGGATGCAATTATCAGAGGCGCAGTTGTGAGGGACACTGGAGGTCTCCCTGTCGTCACAGATCCTGCAAGAGGAGCATTCAACTCTCCTACCAAGCATGCTTACTGTTCTAACTGTGCAATTTTAAAGAAGGAAACAATGAATAAAATGAAAACAAACCTACCAACAGTTTGCCCCGACAGTGACATGCAAAAGTTTGGCAGCCCTGGTCAAAATTTTTGTTACCGTGAATAGCTAAGTGAGTAAAACAGGACCTGAATTCCAAAAGGCAGAATGTTAAAGGTGACATATTTTGTTAATATTTTAGTAAGATTACTTTTTTTTATTTCCATCTTTTACAGTTTCAAAATAACAAAAAAGGAAAAGGGCCCGAAGGAAAAGTTTAGGCACCCTGAATGGTCAGTACTTAGTAAAGCCCACTTTGGCAAGTGTCACATCTTGTAAACGCTTTCTGTATCCAGCTAAGGGTCTCTCAATTCTTGTTTGGTGGAATTTTCACACATTCGTCCTTGCAAAGGACTTCTAGTTCTGCCAGATTCTTTGCCCGTCTTGCATGCACCGCTCTTTTGAGGTCGATCCACAGATTGTCGATAATGTTTAGGTCGGGGGACAGAGAGGGCCCTGGCAAAACATTCAGCTTGCGCCTCTTGAAGTAGTCCGTTGTGGAGTTTGAGTTTAGGATCTCTTTCAGATGACTACCCTGTTGTAGAAGCCGTCCTCTTTTCATCTTCAGCATTTTTACAGACGGTGTGACGTTTGCTTCCAGAATTTGCTGTAATTTAATTGAATGCATTCTTCCGTCTACCAGTGAAATTTGTCCCTTTGCCACTGGCTGCAAAACAAGCCCAAAGCGTGATCGATCCACCCCCGTGTTTAACAGTTAGAGAGGTGTTCTGTTCAGGAAATTCTGCACTTTCCTTTCTCCAAACATACCTTTGACGGGCACAGGATAGAGGGATGTGAATTCGCAACAGACGAGATACGGAGCGAAGGCTGAACATTGGGAATAAGGGTGGATCAGCCATGATCAAATGGTGGGCCGACACGATCGAGCAAATGGCTTAATTCTACAACTCTGCCGTATGATCGTATTTGAAGTTCCTGGGATAGTGGGTATCAGCGTCTCAGAGGGACTACACTGGGCACGACAAATTCATGTAATACGAAGAACAGGTCATGTTCCTGTCAGAACTGCCTCAGGCACGCAGGGTTCAGCACTCCCATTCCTCCGAGAGTAGTTCGCTGTCACTTTCCCTTTAAGATTCAGACTGCCAATTATTGTCCGCCAGAGTTCCTTCATGGAATGTCTGTCGGTGAAGGCCTCGCGCCGAGCACTCAGTGCTCAACCGTACGGGATCTATTTCTTGTCCCGCTGCTTGTGACTTTATCTTTGGATTTCATCACTGTGCTCTTGTTTAAATCCAGTCTGAGCCGGAGTGTATTCTAGACTCTACTCGACCCTTGCCTTCTCCACCATCCATACCTCTCTCGGTACAGAAGAGATTGCAAGGTTAGGTGTATTACGGGATGTAGTCTCTCATTGAAGACTCGCGAATTTCTCCGGATGTACTGTGGAGAGCGTTCTGACTTGTCCCATCGCCGCCTGGTGTGGAGGCTGCAACGCAGAGGGTCGCCAGAGGCTGCAGAGGGCTCCAGGCTCAGCCAACTCCATCACGGGCACAAACCTCCCCTCCATCGAGGACATGTTCAAGAAGGAATCTCGGGAAGACCACATCAATCAGCGAGGACCCTGTCCAGCCGGGAAATGCCCTGTGCTCATCGGTACCAGCGGGGAGGGGGTACAGGCGCCTGTAAACTCAACAGCTTACAAGCAGTTGCTGCCTCTTCGCCATCAGTTTAAGAACACTCCCAACACATTTAAACGATCCCTCGGTATTCACCTTTGAACTAGTTTTTATTATTTTTCGCTACTTACATTAATTTTGCATCTTCGAACGTGCTGAGGTCACGTTGAAGTTGTACAAAGTGTCGGTGAGTCCGCACTTGGAGTGCGGTGTTCAGTTCCGGTCGCCCTGCTGAAGGAAAGATGCCACTGAGCTGGAAAGAGTGTAGAGGGAGATTTACGAGGATGTTGTCGGATCTCGAGGGTCTGAGTTATGGAGAGACGGCAAGAAGGAGGGGACTTTGTACCTTGAAGCGTAAGGTTTTAAGCCAGGAGAGGCACAGAAAGGGTGAATGTATACAGTTTTTTTTTTCCCAGGGTTGGGGAATTGAGAGCCAGAGTGCACAGAATTGAGGTGAGAGTATGTGGACAGATCGGAGAGAGGAAAGGCAGAGAATGGGGTCCGAGTGGAAGAGGAGGGGTGGAAAGGGAATGAGTTGGTGAGAAGGGGAGAAAGAGAAGAGGAGTAGAAAGGGGGACTCAATGGGGGTTCAGGGGAGTTCGGGTCCGGGAATTTAGAAGAGTTGACTAGATGGGGAGAGGAAGAGCAATGGAGGAGTATGCGATTGCGAGTAGAGGAGGATAATGGGGTACGAAGGAGGGGCGGAGAGAGTGGGTGTGTAAGAAAAGACGGGGGGGGGGTGAGAGTGGTGTAGATTAAATGGGGAAAAGTGGCGTGAAGTCATTTGATTGAAGTCGACGCGACAGGCTGTTGACAGAGACCTCCGATCTCTTCAGTAATATCCGCGTATAAATGTGCCGACTGCTCACAGATGAATCTGTATTTATGTTAGCAATTGTAGCTCCAGTACCCGTCGCACTTACTGCAGCTGGACCGGCCCTCGGACATCGAGTCGGAGGAGAGCGGAGGGACGACGTAGATGGGGAGCGTTTAGCGGGTGGAGTGTATCATGGAGACGGGGTACGGGATGATGGAGATGTCGTAGTGTTGAGGATGTGGGTCAAGGAGACGGAATTGCTTGTAAGCGAGGGAGAGGTGACGGAAACGGGAGCAGTGCATTGCAGTCTGTGTGACGGTGACTGGGAATAGTGTATGAGTATGGTGACAGATTCGGGGAGTGGTTTTGGAGAGGGAGGGTGTTATGCATACGGGGAGGACTGTATTCGAGTTACAGTGAAGGACCGGACTCTGTGTTGGTATCGTTGAGTGGTGAGATCCTGCTGTGGTGCAGAGCCTGTCTGTGTCAGAGTTACGATGAGGGGCGTGTTCATATCAGATGTGGGTTGTGGCAGTGACACCGACACACTTTCAGAGCCCCATTGAAAAACTCCGTGTCACACTGAGGGTTGTGTGTCTCGTTCATAGCTTATGCAAACGGTACTGTCCCTCCTGCAATCTAGACTCACTAATATCTGCCGTGTCCGGCTTAGAGGCGTTGACCCTTGACCTGAGCGTATCGGCCCTTCGAACAATACTTCCTGCATTGATGCGCATGCAGCTCAGAACATGAGTCCCAGCAGGCTCAACCTTTTGCTTCTTGACATTTTCAGAAGTATTAGCAACATCTGTCCCAACAACTACTCAACGATCTGTAATGGAGTTCTTGTTTACATGTCCCTGCAACTCTAATTTATACCATCAGTCTGCCATTTTAATGGAAAAAAATCACCCCTGGAATATTAGTTCCAATCCAGTTCAGGTGTACTTATGGGAGAGGAAATGAAAGACCGGAGCAAGGTGGAGGAGGTGTGGCGCGGCCTCCGGGCAGGACACTGTGCTGCCCCCAGGTGTCCGCTCGGCAGAATACAAACTCAGTTGTGAACAATTGTAGATTACCGTGGCATTCAAAGTGCCCAGGGGAACTCAAGCTGCAGAGATGTGTGTATGTGTGTGTGTGTGTGTGTGTGTGTGTGTGTGTGTGAAATGCGAGAATGTACTTACTGATTACCTACACATGTTTGCTATCTTCATATTTTATACATATTATGTTCGCTTCAACCCTAACATTTTAGCCACGTTTTAAACTGAATGTTCAGAACCGGCTCGTTTCCTACCTAAATACTGGCGACGATAACGACCGCACACGATCGAGGAATAACCATATAACCAAATAACAATTACAGCACCGAAACAGTCCATCTCGGCCTTTCTAGTCCGTGCTGACGCTTACACTCACCTAGTCCCACTGGCCCGCACTCAGCCCATAACCCGCCATTCGTTTCTTGCCCATATATCTATCGAATTTTACTTTAAATGACAATACCGAAACTGTCTGTACCACTTCTACAGGAAGCTGATTCCACACAGCTACCACTCTCTGAGTAAGGAAATACCCCTCGTGTTACCCTTAAAATTTTGCCCCCCAACTCTCAAATCATGTCCTCTTGTTTGAGTCTCCCCTACTTTCAAAGGATATAGCCTATCCACGTCAATTTGATCTATACCCCCCATTATATTAAATAGCTCTATCAGGTCCGCCCTCAATTTTCTACGCTCCAAAGAATAAAGATCTAACTTGTTCAGCCTTTCCCTGTAATTTAGGTGTTGAAGTCCGGGTCACATTTTAGTAAATCTGCACTGTACTCTTTCTATTTTGTTGATATATTTCCTAACATTCGGCAAGACCAATGCATTATACAATTTTAACATTGCATCCCATCTCCTATACTCAATGTTCTGATTTACAAAGGCCAGCATACGAAAAGCTTTCCTTGCCACCCTATCCACATGAGATTCCACCTTCAGGGAACTATGCACCAATATTCCTAGATCACTCTAATCTACTGCAATCTTCAATGCCCTACCATTTATGATGAATGTCCTATTTGGATTATTCCTCCCAAAATATAGCACCGCACATTTATCAGCATTAAACTCCATCTGCCATCGTTCAGCCCACTCTTCTAACTGTCCTAAATTTCTCTGCAAATTTTGAAAACCTACCTCATTATCAACAATGCCACCTACCTTCGGTATGTGCCTTAGGTAGGTACCTAGATCTGCATACTTGCTAATCCCACTTACCACCCCATCATCCAGATCATTAATGTACATGACAAACAACATTGGACCCATTAGAGATCCCTGAGGCACACTATTATACACCGGCCTCCAACCTGACATGCAGTTCTCCACCACTACTCTCTGGCATCTCCCATCGAGCCACTGTTGAATCAATTTTACTACAAACGTATTTTATTGTTAATACCTAACGATGAAACCTTCCTGACTAACCTTCTGTGCCGAACCTTGGCAAAGGCCTTACTGCTGTCCTTATAGACAAAATCCACTGCTCTACCCTCATCAACTGTACTCGTAACCTCTTCAAAAAATGTCAATAAGATTTGTCAAACATGACCTTCCGCGCACAAATCCATGCTGACTATTCCTAATCAGACCTTGTTTATCCAGATAATTATATATACCATCTCTAAGAATACTTTCCATTAATTTACCCACCACTGACGTGAAACTTACAGGCCTATCATTGCAAGGTTTACTCTAAGAACCCTTTTTAAACAATGGATCCACATGATTAAAACGCAAATCCTCCGGCACCATCCCCGTTTCTAATGACATTTGAAATATTTCTGGCAGAGCCCTTGCTATTTATACACCAAGTTCCCTAAATGTCCGAGGGAATATTCTGCCAGGAGCCGGAGATTTATCCACTTTTATATTCCTTAAAAATGTCAGTACTTCCTCCTCTTTAATTGTCATAGTATCCATAACTTCCTTACTTGTTTCCCTTACCTTACACAATTCAATATCCTTCTCCTGAGTTAATACCGAAGAACAGAAATTGTTCAAAATCTCCCCCATCTCTTTCGGTTCCACATATAGCTGTCCAATCTGATTTTCTAAGGGACCAATTTAATCCCTCACTATACTTTTGGTGTTAATATACCTGTAGAATCCCTTCCGATTTATCTTCACCTTACTTGCCGATGCAATCTCGTATCTTCTTTTTGCTTTTATAATGTCTGTCTTAAGATTCTACTTACATTCTTTATATTCCTCGGGCACCTCATTTACTCCATGCTGCTTATATTTATTATAGATCTCCATCTTTTTCGAACCAAGTTTCCACTATCCCTAGAAAACCATGGCACTCTCTATTTTTTAATATTTCCTTTAAACGTAATAGGAACATAGAGATTCTGTTCCCTCAAAATTTCACGTTGAAATGACCTCCATTTCTCTATTACATCCTTCCCATAAAACAAAATGTCCCAATCCACTCCTTCCGCCTCCTTTCGCAACTCCTCAAAGTTAGCCTTCTTCAATGAAAAATCTCTACCCTGGGTCCAGTCCTACCCTTCTACATAATTATATTGAAACTAATGCTATTTTGATCCCTGGACCCGAAGTTCTCCCCAACACATACCACATCACCTGACCTATCTCATTCCCGAAGAGAGATCCAACACTGCCCCCTCGCTAGTTGGTACCTCAATGTATTGCACCCATTTTACAAACTGCTTTTCATCCAGCCCTTTTACAGAATAAGCTTCCCAGTCTATGTGTGGAAAATTTCCCACAATCATAGCCTTGTGCTTTCTGCAAATATCTGCTATCGCCTTACAAATTTGCTCCTCCAATTCTTGCTCACCATTTGGTGGTCTATAATACACGCTTATAAGTGTTACTTCTCCTTTCCCATACCTCAATTCCAAGAAAATAGTCTCCCTAGATGTACCATCTAATCTTTCCTGCCAAAGCACCGCAGTAATATTTTCTCGGACAAGCAATGCAACATCTCCTACCCTCCGATTGTATCACACCTGAAGCAACAAAATCCAGGAATATTTAGTTGCCAATCACACCCCTCCTACAAACATGTTTCATTAATAGATACAACATCATATTTCCAGGTATCAATCCACGCTCTAATCTCGTTCTCGTCCGCAATACCTTTTTTCTGCTCCCCTAACAAAGGCAACCCTATCGATACAGCTCGCCAGATTTCACAACTTATTCCCTTTTGAGCCACAGAGCTATAGTCAGTGCCAGAGACCTGACAGGTGAGACTTTCCCATTTGGTCATTTGCACCTCTATCCTCCTATCCAGAAATATCCAAAGTGGTCTACCTGTTATTCTGCGGATTAGCCACTAGGGGGCTCTGCATTGGCACTGGCCGTTTCACCTCTTTCCCCTTCCTGTCTGTCACACAGTTTCCTGTATCCGTCACCGCAGTTGTAAATACCACCCTATCTGTCTTCCTTATCACCCCCTCAGCTTCCCGAATGATCCTGAGTTCATCCAGTTCCAGTTCCAACGCTTTACGCAGAGTGTCACAGCGAGATGCGTGTGGGTGTCACGGTATGGGATCGTTTAGAGTCCGGTCGGTGTTGTGTCCAATTCATGGTGAGGGGTGTGTAGGTGTCACAGTGAGAGCTGTGTGGCTCGCTCACTGCCTATGTCGTCTGTGAAGTGGATGTTCTCTGTGTTTTGCTACCTATCGTCAAAGTCCTTGATCTAGCCCACTTCCGTGTCTGTCCACTCGATGAGTTTAAATTTCTCTTTATCCCCTCCTGCAGAGCAGTGAACGTAAATCACGGAACAGAACAGACCATTCGGCCCACAATGTTGTGATGTACAACTTGAGTTGAATCACTTCTGACTGCACAACAATCAACTCCCTGCATATTAACGTCCCTGTCAAAGCGGCACATGAACACCTCTCTCCGTGCATGTGAATGAATCTCACGTGACTAGGAAAGCCACCTCTCAACTTTCAATACTTCCCGCTTCATCACGACTAAAAAAACCGAAACCGGGAATGTTGAGCTGACGCGCCTGCCCGCCCTGCAACGGCGTCTCACTAATGTCTACAATATCATAATTCCAGCGAATGACCCCTTCCCTGAGCCCGTCGGTCTTTCGTATAATACTTCTCGCATTGAAACGGAACATGAGACCCAGCGGGCTCAACCTTTTGCTTCCTCACTTTGTCTGTGGTCTCAACAACATCTGCTCCAACAACCACTCCAACATCTGTTTTGACATACTGTTTTTCTTCCCCCTGCATCGCTGGTTCAATCCCCGCTCCTCCTCATCTTTATTGACAGAATTTCCCGTTGGAATATCAGTTCCAGTCCAGTCCATGTGTAAACGCTGAGATTTGTTCTTGGCAGTGTAAAGGAAGGGGCTGTGTCGCATGGCCTCCAGGCAAGTGTATGTGCCGCCTCCTAGTGTTCGGTCGGCAGAAGACAACCTCTGTCGGTTTCGAATCCAGATTCCGGTCGCATTCTGTGCACCCCGGGACTCACGCTGCGTTGTGGCCTAATTTAAGCCTTATGCATATAAGGTATATTGTACCTTCCTTAGAAGAGAACCAATGATCCAGCTATCAGAAGCCCTCACTCATCCCAGGACACCTTAGCCACGTGTTAAGCAGTGTTATCTTCCTATTTCTGGCCACACCAGCGCGTATCGAACTTCGACTGCTCACCCTGCCGCTTAAGATTGCTGAGGACCCGCTCAGAGTGGTAGTGTCCCTGACACTCGGGAGGCGAAATCCCATCAACGAATCCCTCTGTCGCACACAGAACCCCTTTTCTAATTCCCTAACAAATAATCCCCTATCCCACAGCTCGCCTCATCTCGCCCTCCCCCTTCCCTTCTGAACTACAGAGACAAAATCAGTGCCAGAGTCCTGACCTGAGATACTTCCCTCTACTTGATCATTTGACCCGTCCCCCACCCAAAAGTATACAAAGTGGTAGACCTGTTATTGAAGGGGTGGGCTACAGGGGGCACTCTAACTTGGGCCTGTCTATTAAACCGCTTTCATCCTTCTGACTGTCACGCAGTTTACTGTGAACTGCACATTGGGTCTAAACTCCTCCCAGTATAACCACCTCATCACACCTCAGATTCCAAACAAGAATACCAATAATTCTGCTAAATAAGGAACAGTGAGGCCACATTTGGAGAATTGTGAGCGTTGATATCCCGTATTGAACAAAGCATGTGGTTATATTTAAAAGGGTTCAAAGTAGTTTTCCGAAATAAATTGCCTGTCCTATGAAGGACGTTTGATGGTTGTGTGCCTCTACTCGCGGGAATTCAGAATAATGAATAATGAATGGTGCATATTGAAAGATTTCAGATTGTGGAAGATCATGACAGAGTTCGTGTGAAGAGAATCGATCTAGGATCAGCAGAAATAACTTGAGTATACAGAGATACTTTTTTAAAAAAGGTATAAAAAGGAACTTCCTTCGCCAGCTCACGCTGAATCTGCGGAATTCTATGCCGCAGGCAGGCGTGGACTACCAGGCATTCTGTATATTTAAGAGATAGTTTGAAAAAAATCTTCACTATTGAAGGAATGAAGGCGCGAGTTTGGAACCAACAGGACTATGGATCAGCTATGAAACGACCAGCAGACTCGATGTCCTAATTCTCCTCCTGAGTCGTATGGGTTTAATTGAAGTTCCTACGTTACTGTGTGTCAACAACTCAGAGGGTCTATTGTGGCCCAACACGTTCACGCAAACACACAGAAGGTGTCATTTTTCGGCACGTCCATTTCCCAGAGTATAGTTAACTGTCACATTTCTTCTAAAGATTCAGAGATATAATTGTGCAATGCCACAATTCCTTATGCACAGTCTATAGTTAAAGCACTGTAGCAGAGCACTCAGTGCTCAGTCGTAAGAGTCCCGTCTCCAGTCCGACTGCTTGAGATTTTGGCTTTGGTTGGTTTGACGCCGTATTGTTTACTTCATTTCTGAGTCTTAATTCCAGACCTGACTCTGCATTTGGGTCTCGTTACAGAAGGGATAACAGCTTTAGGAGTTTGAGGGGATGTGCTCTCTCAGTGAAGATGAGGAAAATTCTATGGATGTTCGGTGGGGAACTTTCTGACCAGCCGCATCGCCGCCTGGTGCGGATGCTGCAACGCACAGAATAGTAACGGGCTACAGAGGGTTCCAGCCTCAGCCGCCACTCTGACGGTCACACCCCTCCGCACCATCGAGGACATGGTCAAGAGGCGATGCCTCGAGAAGGCGGCATCCATCACTGAGTACGCTCCGCACTCGGGAGAAGATCTCTGCTCGTTACTCCCGTCAGGGAGGAGTCGCAGGAGCCTGAACACCCACACACAACGATTCAGGAACATCTTCTCACCCTGCGCCATCACATCTCTGAACGCACGAACACACAATTGACATTTTTGCGGTGTTTATTAATGTTTGTAATTTACATTAGCTCTACATATTTTTGCCGTACTGATAAAGCTTAAGAACAAATTGCATGCCGTATACATTTCAGGGCAAAAATCAAATAGCGATTCTGGTGAAAAATATTCGATAGGACAGGACACTGGGCACGCTGGCCTTCACTGGTCAGGACACTGAACTCGGGAGTCGGGAGATCTCGCTGCAATGGTACAAAGCGTCGGTGAGGCTTTATGCTTTAGGAAAAATGCCACTGAACTGGAAAAAATAGAACATGGAGTTCTACGGTTATATTGCAGGAAATCGAGGGTTATACAGAGAGGGAGAGAGTTTGGGACTTTATTCCCTGGATTAGTTTTGTAAACTTACAAAGTTCCATAAACCCAAGAGAGGCACAGACAGAGGAAATAGGCACAAACTTTCACCTGGGGTTGGGTTATCGAGAACCAGACCGCACAGGATTGACGTCAGAGTGAGCGGAAAGGAGAAAGTGGACATTATGAACACTGAGAGTATAGAGAGACGGAGAGGGACGGCAGAGAGAGGGGTAGAAAGAGGGGGAAGAAAGAGAGAAAGAGTTGGCATAGGGAGAGGACAAAGAGCCGGCGGAGAAAGGGCGAGCAGTAGGGGGTGGAGAAGAACGGCACGGGTTGGAAATTGCCACAAAGCAGGAGATCAATGCGGTCAGCGGTTTGTCGGTGTGTCGTGGGGAGAATGGGGATGCGAGCACTGATGGAGAATGGGATAGGAGGAAGAGACAGAAAGAGTGAGGAGGGAGTTCGAGAGGATGGAGCAGTGATAGTTGACGAAGAGAGAATGTCGAAATAGCGGGGAGGAAGCACGAGGTAATAATAAGGTAGGTAGGGGGAGCAGAAAGAGCGGGACGGCGGAATGGAGGGAAAGAGGGGATGGACGTGGAGAGAGGTGAAAGAGGGGGGTAGAAGGAGCAGAAAGACCGGGACAAGGGCATGGAGTGAAAGAAGGGGATGGACGGGGAGAGAGGTGAAAGAGGTGGGGAGAGGTAGCAGAAAGAGCGGGATTGTGGAATGGAGGGAAAGAAGGGGCTGAACGGGGAGAGGTGAAAGAGGGTGGTAGAGGGAGCAGGAAGAGCGAGACTGGGGAATGGAGGAAAAGAAGGGGATGGACGGGGAGAGGGGTGTAAGAGGGGGGCAGAGAGAGCAGAAAGACCGGGACGGGGGAATGGAGGGATAGAAGTGGATGGACGGGGAGAGAGGTGAAAGAGGGGGTAGAGGGAGCAGAAAGACCGGGACGGGGGAATAGAGGGAAAGAATGGGATGGACGGGGAGAGAGGAGAAAGAGGGGGCAGAGGGAGCAGAAACAGCGGGACGAGGGAATGGATGGAAAGAAGGGGATAGACAGCAAGAGAGTCTTGTCGGAGTCTGGTGGAGACCATGTGGTTGCGATAAGTCGTGGAATTGGTGTAGCAGGGAAGGGCAGAGAGGGTGGGCAGGGAATCTGGAAGGATCTGGGATTGAGAGTGAAGGGGAGAATGGGGACAGTCATTTGGTTCACGTCGCCTCCACTGGCTGTTGACAGAGACCCTGGATATTTTCAGGAATATGCGGGAACAAAGGTGCCGACTTCTCGCAGATGAAAGGCCGATCAAGATCGCAAGGGTAAATCATTCCGACTGAAGTCAGATCACACTGAGTGCAAGGGTGCGCTCCAGTGGCGTTCACCTTGTTCAGGAAACCGGAGCCCACATTCCTATTCAAGAGGGATAAACAATTTCAACAGAGATAAAACAGCTCCACCAGAGAACTCGAGCCGAGACCGTCCCCAAGCTAATCCCATGATTTTGCTCTCTCCTAACAGACTGTGTCAGTCCGGAAACTCATTCCACGCAACCGCTCTCCCCCACGGCCCGGTGTCGGTACCCAGACAGATATCACGGTCCCAATGTCTACCCACAATCTGTCCCCAACGAAGGCACTGACCCAATGTGTCCCCACAGCCCCGTATCCCCCAAACAAATCCCACCGAACCGCTTCCTCAACACAGTCCTCTGTCAGTCCCCATACGAATAGAACATGCCCATCCTCTCCCCTCTGATCTGTTTCAGTCCGCGTACCACCCCCACTCTTCCACCGTCTAATCCACCTGCCCAGTTCTGTTCCCTCAAATCTCTGTCATTTAGCAAACGAATCACCCAGTTTCTCCCTCTCCTCACAGCCCGGAGACTACCTCCGAACTAATCACATTAACCCATTGTGTGCCCATCTCCCTGTACTGGTCTCCAAACTAATGCAGTTCTCCTACTCTCGCCCGTAAAATCTATGTCATTCACCAAGCAAATCCGGCTGGTGCTCTCTCGCCACACTGCCCGGCGACTATCTCCGAAATGATCCCACTGAACAGCGCTGTCCCACCGACATGCGTCACACCAAAATAATCCCTGAGTACTGAACTGTCCCCGCTGCCCCATGCCCGTTTCCGAAATAATCCAACTGCCTTGTCCATCCCCGGCAGGCTCGTGTCAGACCCAAAATGTTCCCACTGTATCACCCTACACTCTACCCACGTACAGTCTACAGACAAATCACAATGCCCCTCCCTTTTCCTACAAAACTACTTCAGTCCGTAAACGAATCCCAGATAATCCCATCAGCACTATCTGAACACTCAACTCTCACCCCACACATCAGTCCAAATCTTACCCGTCTTCGCATTTTCCAATCCAGTACTCAAGGTTCTTGGACACAATATTGTTGGATACAAAGCTCTGAGAAATTAAATTTATTTCATTAATGCCAAGAATCGAAATCTATCTACGGACCTTCTCTCAGATGACTACAAAAGGAATCTGTGTTGGGACGGTGTGAAGGGAGCTTCACTCTGTGTCTGACCCCAGGAGTGTGTGATGGGACGGTGTGGAGGGTGAATCACTCTGTGTCTGACCCAGGGAGTGTGTGATGGAACGATGTGGAAGGTGATTCACTCTGTGTCAGACTTCGGGAATGCGTGACGTCACGGCATGGAGGGAGAACCGCTGTCAGTCTGACCCCGGGAGTGTGTGAAGGGATGATGTGGAATGAGAGTCACTCTGTGTTAGACCCCGTGAGTGTGTGCTGGGAATGTATGTTGTGTGTTCAATCTGTGCCTGAATCCGCGAGTGTGTGATGATTCCTGTGATATTATGGGACCTTCCCGTGCTGTGACACATACCGCTTCATCCCTTGAAATGATTTCCAGCAGGCTTGAATCACGGCATGAACATTCTTGTATCGCTCTGGAGAAATCTGTTTGAAGCGTGGAGACGTAATAACACCGGTCATTATTCCTGATCCAATTCTCGGAACAGTATTGCTCTGGAAATCACGAACAAGGAACAGTGAGACACAAAGTGAACCTCCCTCCACACTACCCCAATTCCCCCGCCCGTGATCAGATAGGAAATTAAACACACTCTGCACCATCCCGCCGCACACTCCCGGGGTCAGACACAGTATGATGCTCCTTCTATCCGGTGTCATCACACAATACAGGGGTCGGAAAACGAGAGAGTCTCCATCCGCACCGCCCTATCACACACCCCTGGCATCAGACACAGAGCGGAACACCACCCAGACACGCGTCACCGTTCCCGGCGCAAAGAGCACAGGTGACCACCCCCAAACGCACTCAGAACCCCTCCCCCGCCAAAGCTTTCCATCACACGCACACTGTCCCATCAGACACACACGGGGTGAGACACAGTTTTAAGCTCCCTGCACACTGTCCGATCACACGCTCACACTGTCAGACGCAGACTGAGTCTCTCTCTCCAGGGACCCTTCACACACTCCCGGTCTCAGACGTGGAGCGAAGCTCCCTGCACACTGCCTTTCATACACCGCCGGGGTCAGATGTGGAGTGAAGCTCCCTGCACACTGTCTTTCATACACTCCCGGGATCAGACGTGGAGTGAAGCTCCCTGCACACAGTCTTTCATACACGCCCAGGCGTAAACTTGCAGTGAAGCTCCCTGCACACTGTCTTTCATACACGCCCAGGCTTAAAAGTGGAGTGAAGCTCCCCTCCACATTGTCCCATCACACACATTCGGAGTAAGACACAGAGTTTTACTCCCTCTACAAGGCCTCGTCACTCACTGCCTGTGTCAGACACAGAGTGAATCTCTCTCTCCATGGCCTCATCGCACATTCCAGTGGTGAAACGTGGAGTGAAGCTTCCTGCACACCGTCCAATCGGACTCTTCCACGGTCAGATTCTGGGTATTACTCCTTCCACACCGTCTCATCAAGCGTCAACCACAGAGTGAAGTTCACCCGACACCGCCCCTCACAGATTCCCCACGTCAGAGATCAGAATTAAGATCGCTCCACAAAGTCCAGTTACACAAGGCCTTGGTCAGACACATTGTGAATCTCCCTCCTTACGTCCCTTACGTCCATCTGCACTCTCCCATCACACAGTCCTGCAATCAAATACAGTCCCTATCTCTCCACGATCCCACCACACAATTCCGAATTCAGACACAGAGTAAAGCTCCCGCTGCATCGTCCCGTCACACACTCCCGGATTCAGAGTGAAGCTCTCTCTCCACGGTGGATAACGCACTTCAAGGGTCAGACATGGTGTGAATCTCTCTGTCCGATCACACAATCCCGCTGTCAGACACAGAGTGAAGCTGGATCCATACTGTCCCGTCAGATATTCCCAGAGTAAGACATAGAGAGAATCAACCTCCATACCATAACCATACACTCCCGATGTCAAGGACAGAGTGACGCTTCCTCTCTCCATGCCTGCCCTGTGATGAGGAGCGGGTGAAAGAGGGGGATTGTGCCTCACCTCTTCTGCTGGTCAAAAATTCACAGATTTGAGCCTTGGTTTCGTTGACAGATCTGTACTTCGTTTCCATCTCAGTGCACTGGTGGTGGAGTTCGCTCTGCATTCCTTTAAGAAGGGACAGATTACAGTTGAGTGCAGAAAGCTTGGATTGCAGGGTTGAGTTCAACTCATGGCAGTTTCGGTCGGAGGTGACCTTAGACTGAAGAATCTACGATACTGAGAGAGATGGTGAAGGATATTTCGCGTTTGCAGTGATACGTGAGTCAGCATCGCGCTACCGCACGGGTCACAGAGAGTTTTATGTCAGTGTGACGGTGAAGGGTGTCCCAGTAAAGGAGGAGAAAATGGCGGCACAACGCAGCGCGCGCGGCCTCTCTGGAGATGGATATCTGTTACTTGTTAAGTAGGGATCCGAGCACAATCCTGATTTGATGGAGACAGACGTGAGAGCGTGGAGGAACATCTGGAGAATCTTCTGAAATGCCCGCTTCGCTGCCGCTGCCACCGTGCGGTCCGGAATCTCCGGAGGAGAAGGCCTCCGAGACCTCGACTTTGCTTGTTTCGGCGGCCAGGACGAGGTAGACAGTGAATGTCGTGTGGGTGTCAGGACGAGTCTTGACTGTGTTACGGTTCAGGCCGTGTTTTTATCACGGTTAGGGGTGTGTCCGTGTTATGGTGATGGGTTTTAATCGGTGTTACTGTAAGGGCCGTGTCGGTGTCGCTGTGCTGTTTTACAATAACAGTTAATTCCAGTCTCTTTATTTACGGTCTGACTCCACACGGAGCCGGTTCCACTCACCATGGATCGAGAGACGGATCACTATCACGATGAGGCCGGATGTAACTAGGCAGAGTAGGCAGACAAGACGGCACAGTCTATTTCCGATCTTCACTTTCGACTGCTGGTCATGCGCACCTGCGGAGAGACCACAAGACCATGAGACCATAAGATATAATGGCAGAACGAGGCCATTCGGGCCATCGCGACTGCCCCGCCATTCAATCATGGGCTGATCCAATACTTCCAGTCATCTCCACTCCGCTGCCTTCTCCCCATACCCTTTGCTGTCCGGGCAAATCAAGAGCCTTTCTGCCCTAAATGCATCCAATGACTTGATTTCACAGCTGCTCGTGGCAGCAAATTCCACAGATTTAACAGCCTCTGACGGAAGTAATTTCTCCGCATCTCAGTTCTAAAAGGGCGTCCTTCAATCCGGAAGTGGTTCACTCTTGTCCCAGAATCGCTGAACATTGGAAATAACATTTTCCATATCGAATCTGTTCAGGCCTTTCAACATTTCCTAACTCTCTATGAGATGCCCCCTCATCCTCCCGAACTCCAGGGAATAGAAGCCGAGCTGCCCGGTTTTCCTCAGACAGGAAAGCTTTAATTTCTTGAATCCTCCTGGTGAATCTTCTCTGAAGCCTCTCCAATGTCAGTATATCTTGTCTAAAACAAGGAGACCAAAATTGCGCACGATACTCTCAGTGTGGTGTCACGAGTGTCTTTTTGTGATTCAACATCACATCCCTGGTCTTATATTCTATACGTCTAAAAATTAATGTCAACATTTCCTTCGCTTTTCCACTTCTTTGCCCATTCCCCTAAACTATCTAAGGCGCTCTACAGGCTCTCTGTTTCCTCAACGCTACCCGTTCCTTCACATATCGTTGTATCATCCTCAAATATTTCCACAAATCCATGAATCCCATGGTCCAAGTCATTGACAACCATCATAGAAATCTGCGGTCCCAACAGCGAGCCCTGTGGAGCTCCACTGGTAACCGGCTGCCAACCAGAATCATATCCCTTTAGTCCCACTCTCTCTTTTCTGCCGATCAGCCAATGCTATGGGGAGAGCGCAGTTTAGTGGGATATGTCAGGAGACAGACACGAAGCTTTGGGTAGAGAGAAAAGCAACAGGATTAATCTGGGCCCGGCACAGGGCTGGGAGAAGGGTGTGGAATATTAGGATACATTTCGGAACAGTCATAAATCTGTTGGGAGACGATGGGACAATGGGATTTGTTCGGAGACTGAAACTGATCTGAGGGGAGAGGGAGGGCCTGTTCATTTCGCATTTCTCTGCCTAGTCCCATTGAGAAACACCTGGTCCATATCCCACCACATACCTGTTCCACATACCACATCCATATACCTGTTCAAGTTTTTGTTAAATGTTAATTGTGAGCCCGCATTTACCACTTCATCTGGCAGCCCACTCAACACTCCCAGAGCTCTCTGGGAGAAGATGTCCCCACCCCAATGAAAGAGCGCGGGGAGACAGCATTGGAGAAAGCGGAGATGTACAAGAGGAGGGCATGAAGGGCAGATGGGCTGCAATCCTCGAGACAGTGGGAGATGGATCGGGTATAGTTTCGGAGGGGATGACAGTGAGAGGAAAGGGCGAAGATCAAGGGGCAATGGGAGACAATGGGGAACGATTCTCAGAGAGGGACAGGGTGATAAAGGGAGAGAGGACAGAGAGAGGAGATGGAGTGAGGGAAGGGGAGGGAGGGGATACAAGGGAGAGGAACAAAGAGTGTGAGGTTAGAAAAGTGAGAGAGAGGTTTAAGTTTTATTCAATGCCCCCTCCTAACCGTCTCTACCACTGTCCTCCCTCCTTACAACCCCGACAGATACGTCACAGACAGGAGAGTCCCAGTGGAATGCCAGAGACACAGATCACATCACGAGAGTAGAGCAGGGTAAACCAGTCAGAGAATGCTGAAAGTGCAGTTCAGGCAGTCCATCAGGGACAAGGGCAACGGCGAGTTAAACTTTGAGGTCAAGAATACATCTTACGGGAATAGTGGACTGTTCAAATGTCTGATAACAGCGGGGTTGAATGTGCTTTCGTATCTTCCACCGATAGGAGGTGTTGGGGTGTAAGAGAATTATCCAGGCTGGCTGTCTGCTTTAGCAGAAAGTGCAGAACGAGTCCGTGGGGGTGAGGCTGATACCCGGATATGCTGTGAATTGTTCACGAACCTCTGCACTTCCCTCAGAGGGAGTAGATTCCCTCAAAGCCGAGCTGGATCGGGGACCTCACGGGATGACGTAGACGTGGGATTCCAGCTCTCCCGTAAAAAATCAGTAAATTAATGTTCAAGTGAAGAAAAGTTAGTAAATACTTTTAAAAGTTACTTATAAACTTCTCCGGATTGTTTCAAACTATGTCTCAAAAACAGAAGACGAAGAAAACTATTACCATGAAGAGCAACGCAAGTTGGAACAGAATCAAGGCCAGCCGCTACAAAAGAACAGCGTGCTCAAGTACATTTTACCTCCGGCGATACAGAACAGGAAACTGCGGCAACATCAACCATTTCTAAATAAAACGACCAACAAGAATTGCGTAAAGTTGAAAGAAAGAGCATGCACAAACGCGAGCAACATGAACTACAAATCGCAGATCCGATTGAAACCGGAAATGAAAGTGAATCTGCGGTAGATTCAGATTCTATGGATATATCAGACGAAGATGGAGGTAAAAGTTTTTATGGGAATATAGAAAAATCTTCGATGCAAATAATGCGTAAATTAGAAAAAATAAACGTATTAAAAACAATAAAAATGATATAAAATATATGAAGATTATATTTGACAAAATTATTAAAAGACAGGACAAAATGGAGAAGAGGATTACAGACGGAATTAACAACAGAAGACATTGTTGAAGGAATGAACAAAATGGACGATAATATTTCTGCCTGGACATCAGAAATAAAACAGTTATTGAAAAAAGTCGATATGCTTGAAAAATTTAGCGTAAATTAGGAAAATTAAACGTACTAAAAGCAATAAAAATGAAATATATGAAGATTATGTTTGACAAAATTATAAAAAGAGGACAAAATGGATAAGAGAAATACAGACTTGGAAGTAATAAAGGAAGACTTTGTTGAAAGAATGAACAAAATGTGAGATAATATTTCTGCCTGGACATCAGAAAGAAAAGAGCTATTGGAAAAAGTGGACATGCTTAAAAAATTTAGCAGACGAAACAATATTAAGATTGTTGGACTTAAAGAAGATGTAGAAGAAGAAGATCCAATATTTTTTTTTTCAAAAATGGATTACGTAAAACTTGGAAATGGAAGAAGGATCCCAGTTAATTGAAATTGAAAGGACTCATCGAGCCTTAAGATCAAAACTTCAAGTTGATCAACATCCACGATCAATTTTGAGAAATTGCTTAAGATACCAAGATAAAGAAAATATCCCGAAGGCGGCTGCCCCATGTGCCAGAAAGAGAAACGAGCCATTGATGGTAAGGGAAAGCAGTTCTTTTCTATCCTGATATAAGTTATAGCCTATGGAAGAGAAAGAAGTAAATTAACCCAGCGAAAAATGTTTCATGGGAAAAGGGTTATAAATTCATAATGCGTCATTCGGCAACACCGATAATTTTTTGGAGGATGGAAAAAGAAGATTGTTTTAACCGATTATCGAGATGCGGAAGTGTTCGCACAAAAACTCGCAAATATTCACTAACAACACTCAAATGTTTCAAACCGAAACGGATTAAAGATGATACAGGAAAAGTGAATGGAATTGATGGGTATTTAACGAAGGAAGAAAATTTAAATTTATTTAAATTATAAGATACAGGGGAGAAAGTTAAAACATTTGAGAAATATCAATTGAGAGTAGTTTTATTATTTTATTCTTCATATGTATACTTTTCTATGTTGCGGAGGAGCTGGGGGAGCTTCGGATCGATTGCTATGGGATTCTCCTGGTAATCATGGCGATTGCAATGACTCGTACAACAGAGGAGGGTAATGTTATATTTTTTTGTCCACAAAATTAGAAGTGGGGCGTATATTGTTTTTTTTTAAATAATCTATTTATCTATCTTTCTTTCTTTGCCTGGATGATCGGTGGGGACACACATAGAAACAAGGAGAATTTTAAAAATACTCCCAAAGGTACCACGGAAGTTGAACGATTAGGTATTATTATAGATTGGAGTAACCCAATTAACAACAATGACTAATTTACTGAATTTTTAAAGTTTTAATGTTAATGTGCCAGTGAAAAGAAAAATAATTTTAACATATATTAAGAAAATGAAAATAGATATTGTTTTTTTTTACAAGAAGCACACTTAACAGAGATAGAACATCAGAAATTAAAAAGAGATTGGGTTGGAAATGTTATTGCGGCTTCATTTAACTCAAAGGCGAGAGGAGTTGCAATTTTGGTTAATAAAACTTTACTAATTAAAATACAAAAATGTATTAGTTGATTCGGCGGGCAGATATGTAATTATACATTGTCAATTTTTTTTCAGAACGATGTACTCATGAATATTAATGCACCGAATGAAAATGATGAAAAACTTATACAAGAGTTCTTTTTGAATTTGGCTGACGCACATGACAAAATATTATTATGTGGAGATTTTAACTTTTGTCTAGATCCAGTTTAAGATAGATAAACAAAGGTTGTTATAAAATCAAAAGTAGCAAAATTAACTTTATCGTTGATGAAAGATTTAAATTTAATTGATATATGGAGAAGAAATAACCCAAATGAAAGAGATTATTCATTTTATTCAAATAGACATAAAACTTATTCAAGGATAGATTTTTTCCTATTAACAACGAATACTCAGGACTGAGTGAGAAATATGCAATATAAAACGTGAAAATTGTCAGATCATTCTCCTTTGATAATGACAATGATAATAATAGATAAAAAAGAATCGATTTATGGAGATTTAATTTAATATGATTAAAAAATCAAGATTTCTGTGATTTTATGAAAATGCAGATTCAGTTCATTTAGATACAAATACACATTCAGTTGATTATAAATTCATATTGTTGGAAGCAATGACCGCATATGTAAGAGGCCAGATAATGTTACACTTCTAAAATTAAGAAGGAATATTTGATAGAAATAGATCAATTGGAAAAAGAGATTACAAAATTAGAAAAAGAATATCAAAGATATATGACAGCAGAAAAACACTGCAGAAATATCGAACAGAAAAAAAAAAACAATAATGAGAAATAAACAGAGATTTTATGAACTAGGTGAAATATAAGGTTCTTGCTTGGCAGTTAAAAACAGACCAGACTTCTAAAATGATAAATGCAATTAGAACAACAGTAATTAAAATTGCTTACACACCTTTAGAAATTAATGAAACTTTTTGGAATTTTTATTCCGAACTGTATCAATTAGAATCACAAAATAACAATGTCAAGAGAGAAAGATCTTTATCACAAATATCTCTTCCAAAATTGACCTCGGAAGAACAGAAGGGATTAGATATGCCTTTCACATTAAAAGAGGTCGCAGAAGCTCTGGGATCACTTCAAAGTAATAAATCCCCAGGATAAGATGGTTTTCCGCCCGAATTTTGAAAAAAAGTTTAAAGATTTATTAATTCCTCCTTTTATGGAGTTAATATAGCAAGCGGAAAGAACACATAAACTTCCAGAATCTTCTTCGACAGCTATCTTAATAGTATTGCCAGAAAAAGATAGAGATCTTTTAAAGTCAACATCTTATAGACCCACTTCTTTGTTAAACACTGACTATAAAATAATAGGAGAAAATTTATCTAGACGGTTACCTAAATAACTAGCAAAATTAATACATATGGATCAAACAGGATTTATTCAAAACAGACAATCGGCAGATATTGTAACCCGTTTACTTAGTATAATTCATTCGGCACAAAAGAAGGAGGAAATGAGTGTGCAGTTGCGTTAGATGCAGGAAAAGCATTTCATAGATTGGAATGGGATTTTTTTATTTAAGGTATTGGAGAAAAATAGATTAGGAGTATCCTTTATAAAATGGATTAAAGCCTTAAATAATAATCCCAAAGCTAAAGTAGTGACAAATGTTCAAATATCAACACCATTTCAGTTAACAAGGTCAACTAGGCAAGGTTTTCCATTATCACCTGCTTTATTTGTGTTGGAGATAGAAGCATTAGCTGAATTAATTAAAATGGACTCAGATATTAAGGTTTTCAGAGTTAACCATAAGTAATAGAAGATTAACTTATTTGCTGACGATGTTCTGCTTTATTTAACAAACCCATTCAACTCGCTGCGTAAATAATCTTCTAGATTGGAAGAATATGGGAAAATAGCAGGCTACGAAATAAATTAGGCTAAATGTGAAATTCTAGCTCTTACTAAAGGAGATTATAGTCAATGTCGATTATTAACTCAATTTAGATGGCCGATAAGTGGTATAACATATTTAGGTATAAGGGTTGATAATGATATAAAGAACTTATATGAATTAAATTATTGACCATTATTGAAAAAAATTCAAGATTTTGATAAATGGATGATATTACCAATAAAATTAGTAGGTAGAGTAAATGCAGTAAAAATGAATATATTCCCTAGATTACAATACCTATTCCATACACTACCAATACAACTACCACACAAGTTTTTTCAAGAGTTAAATAAATGAGTGAGGAAGTTCCTTTGGAAAGATGTCAAGAATATCATTGGAAAAATTGGCATGGAAATTTATCTAAGAGGGTTACAACTTCCAAACTTTAAGAATTATTATAAAGCAAATCAACTTAAAGATAAAGCGGCATGGATTAGAATAGAACTGGATAAAAGAGGAGAAAAATACACCAGAAGATTTTATATATAAATGGGAATCTAAATGGATACGGGAAAAGAAAGAATTCCCTATATTAAAACATTTGATTGATCTATGGAATAAAATAAATGTGATGAAGAGATAAGGAAATCTGTATCAGCAAAGAGACCTTTATTTCAAAATAAACTTATTCCTTTTACAATGGATAATCAACTGTTATACAACTGGTTTCAAATAGAGATTAGATATATAAGAGATTGTTTTGAAGGAGGTATATTAATGTCATTTGATCAATTATAGAATAAATTCAAAATATCAACCAACACATTTTGTTTTGTAATTTCCAATTAAGGGCTTATTTAAGAGAAAAATTGGGTCAAACAATGTTATTGCCGAAATCTAATGAAATAAAAGCATTAAGTCAAAAAGGAAAAGTTAAAAAAAAAAATATTTCTTGAACGTATAGTTTGAACAAAAACAGACAATTAAACAAGGAATTCATAAGTCAAGACAAAAATGGGAAACGGACTTGAATAGTAAAATTGAAGAAACAAATTGATCAAGACTATGTCTTGGTATTATGACAAATACAACAAAGGTTCGGTTAAGATTAGTGCAATATAATTTTTTTCATCAATTGTATATTACGCCACAAAAAATAAATTAATTAAACACAAATTTATCTGATCAGAGTTTCCGACGTAATCAAGAAAGTGATACTTTTTTTATATTCTACTTGATCTTGTTCTAAAATTCAAACTTTTTGGACAAATTTAAGAGGTTTACTGGAACAAATTATTGGAAGACAATTTCCACATTACTCAACATTATTTTTAGAGTTAGGGTTCCTCACTGCCTCTTCCCACTCTCTTCCCTCCTTGCCAGTCTTCACAAGGTGTTTCCTGCTCACCGACCATGCCACAGCACTCCCTTCTCCCGCACCCGCCCCATTACACAGCTCCCCTGAGTGCCCCCAGTTTAAACCCGTCTCACGGTACTCCCACCACACAAAAAATCTCATGGCGTTCTCTGCACCGACTGCTCGATTCTCATCCAGTCTCGCACGAGTTGTCTCTGACATTGTCTACCAGGGAATAATTACGGTTAACGGTGTATTTGCGATGAGATTTTACGACAGGAAGAGACACATCAGCTGAACAGAGTCAAACCAACAAAGTGAAACTGACCTCCATTCGTCCGGACCCGGGGAACAGAGAGTGTCTTGAAATTGAGTTTCACGTACGATACATCAGGGTCTTTTGTGGACATAACAGTGAGAGTCAGAAACAGGGTGAGGCTTCCCCCACACCGTCCCGTTTACATACTCCCGGGGTCACACACAGAGTGAATCCCCCTCCACACCGTCCCATCACACATCCCCGGGGACAGATACAGAGTGAATCTCCATCCACACTGTCCAATCATACACTCCCGGGGTCAGAGACAGATTGAATCTCTCTTCACAACCCCGCATCGCACACTCCCGGGTTTAGAAATAGATTGAAATTCCCTCCCTCTGCCCCTGCCGCACTTACCTTTCAATGGAGACGGTGAGTTGGGATTTACGAGCTGGATATTCGTGTATGTCTCTCTGTTGTCCATCCTGCCGAGGATCCTCTGCGTCTCTGAGCTCAGCGAGGGGAAGTAACCGTTGTCAGAGAAAGCCCGTGTCGACCAGTAGATCCGAGCGACACAACCACCGGATGAGCAGCTGATAAAGAGAGGAGCCGAGAGCCTGGGGTGCAAGTGCTGGAGGAGAGAGAGATTGAGGGTGTGAGAGGAGGGTGGTCTGGAGGGATGAGAGTGGCGGCGGGGGGGAAGTAGTGAGAGTGGGGAGAAACAGAGGGAGAGCGAGTGAGGGGAAAGTTAGGGTTTGGAGGAGAGAGAATAGTGAGTGACGTGTCAGAAAGGGGTATCACTGAAACAAGGGAGGTCAAAAAATTGGGAGCAATGTAGAGAGAGGGGTAGAAATGGAGATGGCTGATTTTTGGAGGGAATCAATTTGGCTTCACTCTCGAGCTCTCTCTCTTTTTGTCTTCTATTCCCTCTCTAGGGCGGATAAATTGCATTTACTGTCCGAGAGGTTTAGAACCAACAGCTCATCACGCACCGCAACATCCTGTTTATTCAGGCCCTCTGTGCATATATTTAGACATGGAAGTTTACAGGAAACCAACACACGCTGAGCGGTGTTTGAGGTATGACTCTCTTCACCCATTGGAACAGAACCTGGGCGTTCTCAGTATTTCAGAGAAGTATTGAAAGCGTGCGGCTACACTGACTGGGCCGGCAAACAGGCAGCAAAAAATAAAAATAGCAGTGACGTCAGTCCCGCAGACGGAGTTCCGGAGCTCTCTCAAAAACCCTCCAACGCCTTCTGTCTATCATTTTCTCTCTCTGCGTCCCCAACTTTCCCCTCACCTTCTCCCTATTTCTAACCCATGAATGCGTATGCGATCTTGATGTCAAGGACCCATTAGGAGGATAAGGGCAGATCGGAGGTGTCAGTGTTGCAGTTGAACAAAGGAGACTATGGATCCCTGAGGGAGGAGCTGGCCATAGTTAAATGGACGGATATCCTATCAGAAAAGACAGTGGAACAACACTGGCAGGTATTCTTGGGAAGAATGCACAAGGTGCAAAATCAGTTCATCACCCGAAGAAGGAAGGGTTCAAAGGGGGGAAGGGCCCACAGCGGTTGACAAAGGAAGTCAGAGATTCCATAGCATTAAAAAACTGCAAGTATGACAGAGCGAAAGTGAGTGGGAGGCCAGATGATTGGGAAGTTTTTAAGGAACAACAGAACTTAACTAAAAAGGCAAAACGGGCCGAAAAAATGAGGTACGAACGCAAGCCAGCCAGAAATATAAAGGGGGATAGCAAAAACGTTTTTAGATATGTGAAAAGAAAGAAGATAGTTAAGAACAATGTTGGGCCCTTGAAGAATGAAATTGTTATGGGAAACAGAGAGATGGCAGAAGAATTTATAAAGTACTTTAGATCTGTCTTCACTAGGGAAGACACAAGCAATCTCCCAGATGTATGGATGGGCCAAGGACATAGGGTAACAGAGGAAATGAAACAGATTGACATTAGGAAGGACACGGTGATGAGTAGACTGATGGTACTTAAGGCTAACAAATCCCCAGGTCCAGATGGTCTGCATCCTAGGGTACCAAATGAGTTGGCTATGGAATTTGCGGATGCATTGGTAATCATTTTCCAATGTTCCTTAGATTCAGGATCAGTTCCTGAAGATTGGACAATGGCTAATGTTATCCCACTTTTTTAAGAAAGGAGGAAGGTAGAAAACAGAGAACTATCGTCCTGTCAGCCTAACTTCAGTAGTGGGGAAGATGCTAGAGTCCATTATTACAGATGAAATAGTGGCATATCTAGAGAGCAGTGATAGGATGGGTCCGAGCCAGCATGGATTTACCAAGGGCAAATCATGCTTGACTAATCCATTGGAGTTTTTTGAGGGTGTAACCAGGAAGTTAGACAAGAGAGATCCAGTGGATGTAGTGTACCACGATTTTCAAAAGGCATTTGATAAGGTGCCACATATGTGAGTGTTGGGTAAAAACATGGCATTGGGGGAAGATATTGACATGGATCGAAAACTGGTTGGCAGATAGAATGCAAAGGTTAACTGTGAATGGGTGTGTCTCGGAATGGCAGGTAGTGACTAGTGGGGTGCCACAGGGCTCGGTATTGCGACAACAGCCGTTTACGATTTCCATCAACTAATTAGATGAAGGCATTTAGAATAACATCAACAAGTTTGCTGCTGATTCTAAGCTGGGTGGCAGTAAGACATGTGATGAGGTCGTTAGGAGAATGCAGGATGACTTAGATAGACTGAGTGAGTGGGCAGATACTTGGCAGATGACGTTTCATGTGAATAGGTGAGAGGTTATCCACTTTGGGAGTAAGAACCGGAAGGCAGATAATTATATGAACGGTGTAGAGTTAGGTAAGGGAGAAATACAAAGAGATCTAGGAGTCCTTGTTCATCAGTCACTGAAGGTGAATGAGCAAGTGCAGCAGGCAGTGAAGAAGGCTACTGGAATGTAGGCCTTTATTACAAAGGGAAGTGAGTACAACAGCAAGGAAATCATTTTGTATTTGTACAGAGCCCTGGTGAGACCACAACTGGAGAATTTTGTAGTTTTGGTCTCCAGGGTTAAGGAAGGACGTCCTGGCTGCAGAGGAAGTGCAGCGTAGATTCACAAGGGTAATTCCTGGGATGTACGGACTGTCTTACGCAGACGTTCGAGAGACTGGGCTTGTAAACGCTGGAATTAAGGAGATTGAGAGGGGATCTGATTGGAATTTATAAGATTATTAAAGGATTGGACAAGATAGAGGCAGTAAATGTGTTCCAGATGCTGGAAGAGTCCAGTAACAGAGGGGATGTTTTGAGAAAAAGAGGTAGGTCATTTAGAAAAGAGTTAAGTAAAAACTTCTTCTCCCAGAGAGCTGTGAGGGTGCGGAATGCACTGCCTCAGTAGGCAATGTAGGCCAGTTCTCTGGATGCTTTAATGAAGGATCTAGTTAGGTATCTTTATGGAAAGGGGAACTGAGGGAAATGGGGAGAAGGTAATATTGATAGAGGATGATCAGCCATGATCTCAGAATGGCGGTGCAGGCTCGAAGGGCCGAACGGTCTACTTCTGTACCTATTGTCTATTGCATATTGTTTATTGAATGCCACTAACCTGCTTCAAATTCACTCCTCTCTCATGGTCTCTCATTTTTTTCCTCTACTCCCTCTCTTCCCTCAGCCTTTCTATCTCACTGCCCTCCTCACGAAGCCTTCTCTTTCTGTCTCCCCACCATCTCTATCCCACCTTCTCCCTTCCCATTCTCTCCCGCTCATAGTGAAAGTCCACTGGACTGAAATGTGACCGGACCGTCTGTACAGTTTCCGTGAATGGCGCCGCTCACTGGACAGTGGGGATTAGTTATTTCCTCCACAGTAAGGAAGCGGCGAGGTGAAACGAAATGTGGGCTTCGGAAATGGGGGTAAGGGTAGTGGATAAAGTGGTGGCGCTGCGGGAGGAGATGTGTCGTCGCGGCTGTGTCTGTGTCTGGATGAGAGAGAGAGAACGAGAGGGAGAGTGATGGAGATAGAGAGAGAGAGAGAGAGAGAGAGAGAGAGAGAGAGAGAGAGAGAGAGAGAGAGAGAGAGAGAGAGAGAGAGAGAGAGAGAGAGAGAGAGAGAGAGAGAGAGAGAGGGAGAGAGAGAGGGAGAGGCCGTCTAGCCAAATGAGTATGCGCTGGGACTGTGTTTTGAAAACAACAGGACTATTTGATGGAAGAGTGCATGAGGAGCTTCACTCTGTCTCTAACCTGCCGAGTCTGTTTGATCAGACGGTTCGGTGGGATGTTTACTTTACACCTGACGCCTGGAATGTGTGATGGGCCGGTGTGAAAGGATGGGGCGAAGCAACATTGTTCTAACTCGGTTTCAAAGTTTCTTGAAATACATACAAAAGAGCAAAAGTAATGTGTGAGATATCCACACCAGAGTGAAGCACCTTGCACTCCATCCCATTTCATATATCGGGGGTCGGACATGCAGATAAACTCCGTCCACACAATCCTACCACATTCTCTCGGGCGCAGTCACAGATTGAATCTCCCTCCTCACCATCCCATCACTCACGCCCGGTGTCAGACACAGAGTGAATCTCCCTCCACAGCGTCCCATCTCACACTCTCGGGGTCAGACACAGAGTGAATCTCCCTCCACACCGTCCTATCTCACTGCCACGGGGTCAGACACAGAGTGAATCTTCCTCCACACCGACCCATCACAATCTCCAGGGGTCAGACACGGAGTAAATCTCCCTCCACACTGTCTCATCAAACACTACCGGTGTCAGACACAGGGCGAATCTCCTTCCGCACCGTCCCATTTCACACTCCCGGGTTCAGACAGACTGAATCTCCCTCCACACCGACCCATCACACACTCCCGGGGTCAGACACAGAGTGAATCTCTCTCCACAACGTTCCACCACATACACCCGGGGTCAGACAGAGAGTGAATCTCCCTCCACACCGACCCATCACACACTCCCGGGGTCAGACACAGAGTGAATCTCTCTCCACAACGTTCCACCACATACACCCTTGGTAGAAACCGAGGGATGCTCCTTGTACACCGCCCCATCAGGCACATGGTGACTCTCTCTCCTCACCGTCCCATCACACACTCCAGGGATCAGACACAGAATGAAGCTCCCTCTACACCGTCCCATCACACACACCCGGGATCAGACACAGAGTGAATCTCCCTCCACACCGTCCCTTCACGCACTCCCGGGGTCAGAGACAGAATAAATCTCCCTCCACACCGTCCCTTCACACACTCCCTTTCTCAGACACATGGTGAATCTCCTTGCACACCGTTGGTATTATATCTTCTCATTTGCACCGGATATCGATCTCTTGGTTGTCAGCTCCTCTACGTCTCTGTGAGCAAAGGCCGATCGTGTGGTTTATTCCCTCGTCCTCCCAGTGACTGCAAACTGAGCACCCCTCCACATTCTCTCGCTCTACTCCCCCTCCTTCCACAGTTCTACCTCTGGTCTCACACACACTTATTATCTCTGAGACAGACACACTGTTGGAGACTACAGGAACGGTTAAGAGCTGGTTATTCGTGAGAGGGGGGAGAGAGAGTGAAGTGTGAGGTTATCTCTCTTTCTGAATCCGTTACACTGTTAGCGGACTGCGAGGCGGCAGATTCTGTCTGTGTCTGACCCCGGGAGTGAGTGATGGGACGGTGAGGAAGGGGATTCACTCTGCGCCTGACCCCGGGAGTGTGGGATGGGACGGTGTGGAGGGGAGCTTCACTCTTTGACTGTCCGAGGGACTGTGCGCTGTGTCGGAGTGGACGGACATTCACTCTGTTTCTGACTGCGGGAGAGTGTGTTGGGGCCGTGCGCAGGGGAGCTTCACTCCGTTTCTGACCCAAGAAGTGTGTGATCGAATGGTGTGGAAGGAGCTTCACTCTGTGTCTGACCATGGGGCTGAGTAATGGAAGGAGGTTGAGGGAGCTTCACTCTGTGGCTGACTCCGAGAATGGATGGCGGGTCTCTCTGTATGAAGCTTCAGTCTTTATCTGACCCCGTGACTGTGTGAGGGGATGATGTGCAGGGAGCATCACTCCGAGTCTGACCACGGGAGAGTGTGATGGGACGGTCGGTATGAAGCTTCTCTCTGTTTCTGATCAAGGGGTTGTTTGATGGGACTGTGTGGAGAGATCCTCACTGTGTGATGGGTTTGTGTGGAGGGAGCTACACTCTGTGTCTGATCTCGGGAGTCTGAGATCGGACGGTGCGGATGCAACTTTACTCTGTGCCTAACGCTGTTTGTATGTGTTGGGACTGTGCTTTGCGATCTTAACTCCATGTCTGATCCCGGGAATGTGTTTTAGGAGAGTGGTTCGGGAATTTCTCTTTATGCATGTCAACAGGCCGATTTGATGTGAGAGTGCAGAGGGAGCATCACTGTCTCTAAACCTGCGAGTCTCTGTGATTGGGTGGTTCGGAGGGATCTTCTCTTGACAGATGACTCCGGGAATATGTGATGGCCCATTGTGAAAGGATATCCATTCTGTGTCTGACTAACGGCGGATGTAATGGACGGTTTGGAGAGAGATTCACTGTAAATTGGTCCTATTTTCCAGAAAAGACGATGGGACGAGGCATCACTGTTCTAACTCTCTTTCCAAGCGTCTTGAAAAACATTCAAAAGAGGAGGAGGTATGTGTGAGCCACACAGATGATACATACACACCAGACTGAAGCTCCCTCTAACCCGTCTCATCACACACTCCCGGGGTCAGACATAGACTGAATCTCCCTCCACACCTCCCATCACACACTCCCGGAATCGGACACCGAGTGAATCTCCATCCACAGCGTCCCATCACACACTCCCGGGGTCAGACACGGAGTGAATCTCCCTCCACAAAAACCCATCACACAGCCCCATGTTCAGAAAGAGTGAAGCTCCCTCTAAGGCGTCCAATGACACACTCCGTGGACAGACAAGCATTGGACCTCACTCCTTACTGTCTCATCACATATTCACGGTGTCAAACACATGTTGAAGGTCCTTCCACGCCGTTTGATCACACGCTCCCGTAGTCAGTCACGTCGTGGATCTCCCTCCACGCCGTACAATTACACTCTACCGGTATCAGACAGAGAGTTTATCTGCCTCCATTTGCCTCATGGAAAACGGTAAAAACACAGAGAGGACGGAGAAAGTTTTAAGTGGGGAATGACAAATTACGAGGCAAATTAAATTTAGAACATGCGTGTGTGAATTGGGATGATGATTCTGCAGGGAAATGTACTCTGAACATGTGGTCGATGTTTCCGGATCTCTCGCAGGATGTTATGGATTAATTGGTCCCGCTGTGATACAGAATGGTAGGGTGGAGGAACCATGGATAACAAGTGAGGTGGAAAATCCAGTCAGGTGGAAGAAGGCAGCATACATGAGGTTTTGGAAGAAAGGATCAGAAGGGGCTATTGAGGATTATAGGGTAGAAAGAAAGGAGCTTGAGAAGGGGCTGAGGAGACCAAGAAAGGGACATGAGAAGGCCTTGGCGAGTAGTGGAAAGGATAACCCCAAGGCATTCTTCAATTATGTTAGGAACAATAAGATGGGAGGAGTGAAGATAGGACCGATAAGAGACAAAGGTGGGAAAATGAGCCTGGAGGCTGTGGAATGGAGGTCTTCAATAATTACTTGTATCCGGTATTCACTAATGGGAGAACTTTTTTCGGTGAGGACAATATGAGTGAGGGTGATGATCTGGGGCAAGTTGATATTAAGGGAGAGTAGGCGTTGGCGTTCTTAAAATACTTTAGTGTTGATAATTCCCCGGAGCCCGAAGGAATATTGCCCAGACTGCTCCAGGAGGCGAAGAAAATATTCCTGAGCCTCTGGCTAGGATATTTTTGTCCTCGTTGTCCTCGGGAATGGTACCGCAGGATTGCAGGGGGGCTAATATTGCCCCCTTCTTTAAATAGGTAAGTAGGGATAGTCCGGGTAATTATATACCAGTGAGCATTACGTCTGTGGTGGGAAAGCTGTTGGAATAGCTTCTTAGAGATTGGATCTATGGGCAATTCAATAATCATGGTCTGATCAGGGACAATCAGCATAGTCTTATGAAAGGCAGGTCGTGTCTAACAAGCTTGATAGAGTTCTCTGAGGAGGTGACCAGGCATATAACTGAGGGTAGTGCAGTGAATGTAATCTACATGTAGATTAGTAAGGCAGTTGAGAAGGATCCTCACGGTAGGCTTATTCAGAAAGTCAGATGGCACAGGATCCAGGGAAGTTAGCCCAGGTGGATTCAGAATTGGTTTCGCTACAGAAAGCCGAGGGTTGTGCTACAGGAGTAAATTCGGATTGGAAGTTTTTTGACTAGTGTAGTCCCAAAAGGATCGGTTCGGGGACCTCTACTTTTCGTGATCTTTATTAACGACCTGGATGTGAGGGTAGAAGGGTGAGTTTGCAGACTACAAAAAATTTGGTAGTGTAGTCGATAGTGCAGAGGATTTCCGAAGGTTGCAGAGAGACATTGATAGGATGCAGAGGTCGGTTGAGAATTGGCAGACAGAGTTCAACGCGGTTCATGAAGTCTGAGGTTGTGCATTTTGGAAGGACAAACCCCAAGTCAGAGTACAAAGTAAATGGCAGGACACTTGGGAGTGTGGAGAAGCAGAGGGATCTGGGAGTACATGTCCAGAGATTCAGGTAAGTTGCTTCACGTGTAGATAGTGTAGTTAAGGCTGCCAATGGGGTATTAGTTTTCATAAGCTGAGGGGCAGAGTTTAAGAGTCGCGGTTTATTGATGCAGCTCTGTAAAACACAGATAAGCCCACACTTGCAGTATTGTGTCCAGTTCCCGTCGGCTCACTATAGGAAGGATGTTAAAGCATTGGAAAGTGTGCAAAGGAGATTTACCAGGATGCTGCCTGGTTTAGAGAGTATGCATTATGATCAGAGGTTAAGGGAGCTAGGTCGGTTGGCAGGTTTGCAGGCGACACAAAGTTTGGTGGTGTTGTCGACAGTGTAGAGGAGTGTCGAAGATTGCAGAGAGTCATTGATAGGATTCAGAAGTGGGCTGAGAAGTGGCAGATGGCGTTCAATACGGAGAGGTATGAAGTTGGGAACTTTGGAAGGACATTCTCCCAGGCAGAGTACAAAGTAAATGGCAGTATACGTGGTAGTGTGGAGGATCAGAGGGATCTGGGGGTACATGTCCAGAGATCCCTGAAATTTGCCTCACAGTAGATAGGGTAGTTACGAAATCCTGTGGAGTGTTAGCTTTCATAAGTCGAGGGATAGAGTTTAATAGTCGCGGGAAATGATGCAGCTCTCTGAAACCCTGGTAAGGCTACACTTGGATTACTGTGTCCAATTCTGGTCGCTTCCCTATAGGGAGGATGTTGAAGCATTGGAAAGGGTACAGAAGACATTTGCCGGTATGCTGGATGTATGCTGGAAAAACATACAGTAGTTAAATTTGAGAGACTACTAGACAGCTATATGGAGGAATTTACGTTGGTGCTTTATATGGGAGGCAGGGCATTCCGGTCGGCACAACGTTGTTTTCTTTTCTCTGTTCTATACCGTCCCATCACATAATCACGGGGTCAGACACATGGTCAAGCCCCTTGCACACAGCTGGTGTTATTTCGGCGCATTTCCACCGGAATATCAATCTCTCGGTTCTCAGATTCTCTACGTCTCCGTGCATAGAGTGCGGTCGTGTGGTTTCACACCATTTCCTCCCAGTGTCCCAGTGACTGCAAACTCACCACCTGTCCACAGCACTCTCTCCACTCCCCCTCCCTCCTCTGTTCTACCTCTGGTCTCACACACATTTATTATCTCTGAGACAGACACAATGTTGGAGATTACAGGAACCCTGAAAAACTGGTGACTGGTGAGAGGGGAGTTATGGAGTGAAGAGGAAGTTTCGCTCTGTTTCTCAATCCAGCTGTGAGGCGGGATGGGACGCCTCCCCGGGATGGGACGGTGTGGAGGGAGCTTCACTCAGTGTCTGGCCCCGGGAGCGTGTGATAGAACGGTGAGCAGGGAGCTTCACTCTGTGTCTGACCCCGGGAGAGTGTGACGGGACGGTGTGAAGGGATCTCTTCATTCTCTGTCTTAACCGAGTATTGTGCGATGAGACGGTGTGGAAACAACTTTATTCTGTGTCTGGTTGAGTTAGTATGTGCTGGGAACGAGTTTTGCCATCTTGACTCGGTGTCTGATCCTGGCCATTTTTTTTTTTTTTGGAGAATGTGTTTGGAACTCCTCTGTATGTCTGCCAACTGGGCTATTTGTTAAGGAAAGTGCATGAAAGCTTCACTCTGACTCCAAACCTTCGAAGACTGTGTGATCGGGCCGTTTGGCGGGATCTTCGCTTTTGACCTGATGCCTGGAATGCCTGATGGGGATGGGTGAAAGGATTCCCATTCTGTGTCTGACTACCCGCGGATGTAATTGACGCTGTGAAGTCACATTCACAGTTTACTGGGTCTATTTTTCAGAACAGACGATGGGCGAAGCAACATTGTTCTAACTCTGTTGAAAAGCGTCTTGAAAGAAATTTAAAAGAGGAGATGTGTGATATATCCACACCAGAGTGAATCTCCCTACACCCAAACCCATGTCATAGCCCGGGGGTCAGACACATAGAGAATCTCCCTCCACACCGTCCCTTCACACACTCCCGGGGTCAGACACAGAGTGAATCACCCCCCACACCGTACCATCACACTCCCGGGGTGAGACACAGAGCGAATCTCCCTCGACACCGTCCCTTCACACAATCCCGGTTTCTGACAGAGAGATTATTTCTCTCCACACCGTCCCTTCACAGACTCCCGGTATTAGACACAGGGTGCAACTCCCTCCATACCGGCCGATCAAAGAATCACGCATTTGCGGGATCAGAATCATGTTCAGAAGCCCCACGCTCAGCCTCTCATCCCACTTCCTAAGCTTGGACACATGTTGAAGCTCCCTCCACGCAGTCATCCTTGCGTCAGATACGGTGAATCTCCCTCCACACATTCGATCACACTCTCCCGGGATCAGACACAGAATGAATCTCCCTCCACAACGTCCCATCATACACTGCCTGGGTCAGACACAGAGTGAATCTCCCTCCATACCGTCCCATCACACTCTCCCGGGATCAGACACAGAATGAATCTCCCTCCACACCGTCCCATCACACACTCCCGGGGTCAGCCAGAGAGTGAATCTCCCTCCACACCGTCCCATCACACACTCCCGGGGTCAGATACAGAGTGAATCTCTCTCCACACCGTCCCATCACGCACTCCCGTGGTCAGACACAGAGTGAAGCTTCCTCTACTCCGTCCCACTACACAGCCCCACGGTGAGACACAGAGTGCAGGTCCCTCAAAACCGCCCCATTTCACACTCCGGGGCCAGACAAGCTTTGGACCTCACTCCTTACTGTCTCATCACATACTCCCGCGGTGAAACACATGGGGAAGTTCCCTCCACAGTGTCTCATTACACACTCCCTTGTTCAGACACATGGTGAATCTCCTTGCGCACCGTTGGTATTATTTCTTCTCATTTGCACCTGATATCGATCTCTCGGTTGTCAGCTTCTCTACGTGGCTGCGAGCAAAGGCCCGTCGTGTGGTTTATTACCTCGTCCTCCCAGTGACTGCAAACTGAACACCCCTCCACAGCCCTCTCTCCCCTCCCCTCCTTCCACAGTTCTACCTCTGGTCTCACATACACTTATTACCTCTGAGACAGACACACTGTTGGAGACTACAGGAACGATGAAGTGCTGTTGTTTGTTGAGAGTGGAGAGAAGGAGTGAAGAGGGAGATTCGCTCTCTTTCTGAATACATTGGTGTGTTAAGGGACTGTGAGGCGGCAGATTCACTCTGTGTCTCACCACGGGACTGTGTGAGGGGATGATGTGGAGGGAGTATCACTCTGTGTCTGATCATGGAAAAGTGTGATGGGACTGTGCGCAGAGAGCTTCACTGCGAGACCAATCCAGGTGTTGTGTGATGGGATAGTCTGATGGAAGCTACACACTGATTCTGACGATTTTGAGATCGGACTGTGAGGAAGCAACTTTTTTCTCTCTCTGATACGGGGTGTGTGAGTGACGGGACGGGACGCCCCATCAAACACTCCCCGGATTAGTCACACTGAGAAGTTCCCTCCACACCGTCCCATCATGCACTCCCAGGGTCAGTCACAGAGTGAAACTCCCTGCAAGACGACCCATCACACATTCCCTCCGTCAATCACAAGATGTCACTTGACAAGGTCCCTCACGAGAAACCCATCCAGAAAGACATGAAACATAGGATATTTGGAAACTTTGCTGTTTGGATGTTTTAAAAACGGCTTAAAGGAAGAAAGCAGAGTGCAGTTGTGGAAGGAAAGTATTCTGCCTGAAGGTCCATGACTAGTGGAGGGCCGCAGGCCTGGGACCCTGGCTTTTTGTGATTTTTATAAATGACCTGCATGTAGAGGTGGAAGGATGGGTGAGTAAGATTGCGGATGACATGAAGGTTGGAGGAGTTGTGGATGGAGCTGCAGGTTGTCGAAAGTTACAAGAGGATATAGATATCTGCAGACTTGGGCAGAAAAATAGCAGATGGAGTTCAATCTGGACAAATGTGTGGTGATACACTTTGGAAGGACAAACCAGAAGACTGAGTACAGGATTAATGGTCAGTTAATGAAGAATGTGGATGAACAAAGGCCCTTTCGGGTTGAAATTCGTACATCCCTCAAGGTCGCCGCACAGGTTGATAGGGTAGTTAAGAAGTGCTAAACTAACACTATCCCATAACCCTCCATTTTTCTTTTATCCAAGTGCCTGTCCAAGAAGCTCTTAACTACCCATAATGTTTTAGCCTCCACCAACATCCCTGGCAAGGGATTCCAGGCACCCACAACTCTTTGTGTAAAAAAACTTACCCCTGATGTCTCCCCTAAGCTTCCCTCCCTTAATTTTGTACATATGCAATGTTGTGTTTGCTGTTGGTTTCTTGGGAAACAGGTACTGACTATCCACCCTATCTATGCCTCTCGTAATCTTGTAGACCTCTATCAACTCCCTTCTTATTCTTCAACGCTCCAAATAGAAAATTCCCAGCTCTGCTAACATTGCTTCATATGACTTGTTCTCCAATCCAGGCAACATCCTGGTAAATCTCCTGGACACCCTCTCCATAGCTTCCACATCCTTCCTGTGGGATGCTAGGCTTCATTAAAAGGGCGATTGAGTTCAAGAGTAGAGAGGTCATGTTGCAACTCAACAAAACTCTGGTGAGATCGCACTTAGAATATTGTGTTCAATTCTGGTCACCTCATTATAGGTTTAGTAATTTTTTTAAGGATTAGATGGGTCGGCAAAACATGGAGGGCGGAAGGTCATTTACAGTTCTGTAGTGTTCTATGTTTCTATGAACCTCCCCCCACATTGTCCCAGTACACACTCCCTGTGTCAGACACAGTGTGTAGCACCCTGCACACCGTCCCATCAGACACTCCCGCGGTCCGAAACCAGGGGTATCTCCCTCCACACCGTCCAATCACACAATCCCGGGATAAGACATGGGGAGAATCTCCCTCCACACATGGTCAAGGTCTCACCACACCTTTGGTCTTAATTCTGCAGTTTAAACTGGATATCGAACTTTCTGATCTCAGTTTCCCTTAGTCCCTTTATGTACTGGCCGGTCGTTGAGTTTCTCACCCCTTTCTCCCAGTGACTGCAAACTCAACACCCCTTCACAGCCCTCCCTCAGCTCCCCGTCCATACACTGTTCTGCCTCTGGTCGCACACACACTTATTACCGGTGAGACTCTACAGGGACTGCTGACTGGTGAGAGGCAGGGAGTTATCGTACTGTGAAGTGTCGGATTAACTCTGAGTCAGACTCCAGGACTGCGCGCTGGGACTCAGTGGACGGAGGTTAACTATGTTTCCAATCCCGGGGAGGGTGGTGGGACCGTGCGCAGGAGAGCTTCACTCCAGGTCTGACGCTGCAAGTGTGTAATGGGACGGTGTGGTTGGAGATTCACTCTATATCTGACCCCGGGTGTGTGTGATGGGACGGTGTGGAGGGAGATTCAGACAGTGCCTGAGCCCGAGAGAATGTGGTACGACGGTCTGGACGGAGCTTATCTGGGTGTCCGACCTCCAGATGGAGTCGGATGAAGTGGAGGGTGCTTCACTCTGGAGTGGATTTATGACACATCACTCTTGCTCTTTTGAATTTATTTCAAGAAGCTTTGAAACAAAGTTAGAACAATGTTGCTTCGCCCCATCCTTTCACACCGGCCCATCACACATTCCAGGTGTCAGGTGTAAAGTAAACATCCCACCGAACCTTCTGATCAAGCAGACTCAGCGGGTGACAGACAGAGTGAAGCTCCTCATGCACTCTCCCATCAAATAGTCCTGTTGTTTTCTAAACACAGACCCAGCGCATACTCATTTGGCTCGACGGCCTCTCCCTCTCTCCCCCTCTCGCATTCTCCCTCTCTCTCTCTCTCTCTCTCTCTCTCTCTTTCTCCATCTCTCTCCCTCTCTTTCAATCTCTCTCATCCAGATACAGACACAGCCGCGACTACACAGCTCCTTACGCACCGCCACCCCCACCACTTTATCCACTACCCTCACCCCCATTTCCGAAGCCCCCATTTCGTTTCACCTTCCCGCTTACTTACTGTGGAGGAACTAACTAATCCCCACTGTCCAGTGAGCGGCGCCATTCACGGAAACTGTACAGACGGTCCGGTCACATTTCTGTCCAGTGAACCTTCACTATGAGCTGCAGAGAATGGGAAGGGAGAAGGTGGATAGAGGGGGTTGGGAGACAGAAAGAGAAGGCTTCGTGAGGAGGGCAGTGAGATAGAATGGCTGAGGAAAGAGAGGGAGTAGAGGAAAAAGCAGAGAGCATGAGAGAGGAGCGAAATTGAAGCAGCTTAGAGGCATTCAGTAGACAATAGACAATAGACAATAGATGCAGAAGTAGACCTTTCGGCCCTTCGAGCTTGCACCGCCATTCTGAGATCATGGCTGATCATCCTCTATCAATATTGCCTTCTCCCCATTGCCCTCAGTTCCCTTTCCATAAAAATACCTAACTAGATCCTTCATTAAAGCATCCAGAGAACTGGCCTACATTGCCTACTGAGGCAGTGCATTCCGCACCCTCACAACACTCTGGGAGAAGAAGTTTTTACTTAACTCTTTTCTAAATGACCTACCTCTTTTTCTCAAAACATCCCCTCTGTTACTGGACTCTTCCAGCATCTGGAACATATTTACTGCCTCTATCTTGTCCAATCCTTTAATAATCTTATAAATTGCAATCAGATCCCCTCTCAATCTCCTTAATTCCAGCGTTTACAAGCTCAGTCTCTCAACGTCTGCGTAAGACCGTCCGGACATCCCAGGAATTAACCTTGTGAATCTACGCTGCACTTCCTCTGCAGCCAGGACGTCCTTCCTTAACCCTGGATACCAAAACTACAAAATTCTCTAGTTCTGGTCTCACCAGGGCTCTGTACAAATACAAAAAGATTTCCTTGCTGTTGTACTCACTTCCCTTTGCAATAAAGGCCAACATTCCACTAGCCTTCTTCACTGCCTGCTGCACTTGCTCATTCATCTTCAGTGAATGATAAACAAGGACTCCGAGATCTCTTTGTATTTCTCCCTTAACTTACTCTACACCAGTCAGATAATAATCTGCCTTCCTGTTCTTACTCCCAAAGTGCATACCCTCACACTTACTCACATTAAATGTCGTCTGCCAAGTCACTCAGCCTATCCAAGTCACCCTGCATTCTCCAAACATCCTCATCAGATGCCATACTGCCACCCAGCTTAGAATCAGCAACAAACCTGTTGATGTTATTATCAATGCCTTCATCTAAATAGTTGATGGAAATCGTAATCAGCTGTGGTACCAACGCCGAGCCCTGTGGCTCCCCACTAGTCACAACCTGCCATTCCGAGAAACACTCATGCACCGTTACCCTTTGCTTTCTAACTGTCAACCAGTTCTCTATTCATGTCAATATCTTCTCCCTCATGCCATTATTTTACCCAACACTAACATATGTGGGACCTTATCAAATGCCTTCTGAAAATCGAGGTACACTACATCCACTGGATCTCTATTGTCTAACTTCTTGGTTACATCCTCGAAACACTCCAATAGATTAGTCAAGGATGATTGGCCCTTGGTAAATACATGCTGGCTCGGCCCAATCCTATCACTGCTATCTAGATGTGCCACTATTTCATCTTTAATAATGGACTCTAGCATCTTCCCAACTACTGATGTTAGGCTGACAGGACGATAGTTCTCTCTTTTCTTCCTTCCTCCATTCATAAAACGTTGGATAGCATTGGCCATTCCCCAATTCTCAGGAACTGATCCTGAATCTAAGGAACATTGGAAAATGATTACCAATGCATCCGCAAATTCCAGGGACAACTACTTTGGTACCTTAGGATGCAGACCATATGGACCTGGGGATTTGTTAGCCTTCAGTACCATCAGTCCACTCATCACCGTGTCCTTCCTAATGTCAATCTGTTTCATTTCCTCTGTTACCCTATGTCCTTGGCCCATCCGTACATCTGGGAGATTGCTTGTGTCTTCCCTAGTGAAGACAGATCTAAAGTACTTATTAAATTCTTCTGCCATTTCTCTGTTTCCCATAACAAATTCACCCAAATAATTCTTCAAGGGCACAACATTGTTCTTAACTATCTTCTTTCTCTTCACATAACTAGAAAAGCTTTTGCTATCCTCCTTTATATTCCTGGCTGGCTTGCTTTCGTACCTCATTTTTTCTGCCTGTATTGCATTTTAGTCACGTTCTCTTGTTCCTTAAAATCTTCTCAATTATCTGTCCTCCCACTCAACTTAGTTCTGTCATACTTCCTTTTTTTTTAATGCTATGCAATCTCTCACTTCCTTTGTCAACCACTGTAGCCACTTTCCCCCCTTTGAATCCTTCCTTCTCCGGGGGATGAACTGATTTTGCACCTTGAGCATGATTCCCAAGAATACCCACCATTGCTGTTCTACTGTCTTTTCTGCTAGGATATCCGTCCATTTAACTTTGGCCAGCTCCTCCCTCATGGCTCCATAGTCTCATTTGTTCAACTGCAACACTGACACCTCCCAGCTGCCCTTATCCTTCTCAAACTGCAGATAAAAAAATCATATTATGGTCACTCCCTCCTAATGGCTCCTTTACTTCAAGATCGCTTACACATTCATGGGTTAGAAATAGGGAGAAGGTGAGGGGAAAGTTGGGGACGCAGAGAGAGAAAATGATAGGCAGAAGGCGATGGAGAACTCCGTCTGCGGGGCTGACGTCACCGCTATTTTTATTTTTTGCTGCCTGTATGCCGGCCAAGTCAGTGTAGCCGCACGCTTTCAATACTTCTCTGAAAGACTGAAAACCCTCAGCTTATGTTCCAATGGGTGAAGAGAGTCAAACCACGAACACCGCTCAGCGCGTGTTGGTTTCCTGTAAACTTCAATATCTAAATATATGCTCAGAGGGCCTGAATAAACAGGATGTTGCGGTAGGGGATGAGCTGCTGGTTCTAAACCTCTCGTGCAGTAAATGCAATTTATCCGCCCTAGAGAGTGAATAGAAGACAAAAAGAGAGAGACCGAGAGTGAAGCCAAATTGATTCCCTCCAAAAATCAACCATCTCCATTTCTACCCCTCTCTCTACATTGTCTTCCACTTCTTGCCCTCCCCTTCTTTTAGTGATACCCCTTTCTGACCCGTCACTCACGATTCTCTCTCCGCCAAACCCTAACTCTCCCCTCACTCTGCCTCCCTCTGTTTCTCCCCACTTTCAGTACATCCCCCCCCGCCACTCTCATCCCTCCAGACCACCCTCCACTCACACCCTCAATCTCTCTCTCCTCCAGCACTTCTTCCACCGGTTTATATTTTGTATTTATTCTATAATTGATCAAATGACATTAATATACCTCCATTAAAACAATCTCCTATATATCTAATCTCTATTTGAAACCAGTTGTATAAAAGTTGATTATGCATTGTAAAAGGAATAAGTTTATTTTGAGTTAAATGTCTCTTCGCTGATAAAGATTTCCTTATCTCAGCATCACATTTATTTTATTCCATAGATCAATCAAATGTTTTAATATAGGGGATTCTTTTTTTTTCCCGCATCCACTTAGATTCCCATTTATATAGAAAATCTTCTGGAGCATTTTCTCCTATTTTATCCAGTTCTATTCTAATCCATGCCGCTTTATCTTTAAGTTGATTTGCTTCATAATAATTCTTAAAGTTTGGAAGTTGTAAACCTCCCAGATAAATTTCCATGTCAATTTGTCCAACGATATTCTTGACATCTTACCTTTCCAATGGAACTTCCTCACATATTTATTTAACTCTTGAAAAAACTTGAGGGGCAGTTGGCAGTTGTATTGGTAGTGTTTGGAATAAGTATTGCAATCTAGGAAATATATTCATTTTTACGGCATTTACTCTACCTACTAATGCAATTGGTAATATAATCCATTTATCAAGACCGTGACTTTTTTTTCAATAATGGTAAATATATTTAATTCATGTGTTATTTATATCATTATCAACCCTTATACCTAAATATGTTATACTATTTATCGGCCATCTAAATTGGGTTAGTAATCGACATTGACTATAATCTCCTTTAGTAAGAGGTAAAATTTCACTTTTATTCTAATTTATTTTGTAGCCTGATATTTTCCCATATTCTTCCAATCTCGAAGATAATTTACACAGCGAGTTGAATGGGTTTGTTAAATAAAGCAGAACATCGTCAGCAAATAAGTTAATCTTGTATTCCTCCTGGTTAACTCTGAAGCCCTTAATATCTGGGTCCATTTTAATTAACTCAGCTAATGGTTCTATCTCCAACACAAATAAAGCAGGTGATAATGGACAACCTTTCCTAGTTGACTTTGTTAACTGAAATGGTGTTGAAATTTGAACATTTGTCACTACATTAGCTTTGGGATTATTATTTAAGGTTTTAATCCATTTTATAAAGGATACTCCTAAACCATATTTTTCCAATACCTTAAATAAAAAAAAATCCCATTCCAATCTATCAAATGCTTTTCCTGCATCTAATGCAACTGCACACTCATTTCCGCCCTCTTTTGTGCCAAATGAATTTTACTAAGTAAACGGGTTACATTATCTGCCGATTGTCTATTTTTGATAAAACCTTTTTGATCCATATGTATTAATTTTGGTAAGCATTTAGATAATCTTCTAGATAATTTTTCTGCTATTATTTTATAGTCAGTGTTTAACAAAGAAATAGGTTTATAAGACGTTGACTTTAAAATATCTCTATCTTTTTGTTGCAATACTCGTAAGATAGCTGTCGAAAAAGATTCTGGAAATTTATGTGATCTTTCCGCTTGATATACTAACTCCATCAAAGTAGGAATTAGTAAATCTTTAAACTTTTCTTAAAATTCGGTCGGAAAACCATCTTATCCTGGGGATTTATTTCTTTGAAGTGATCCCTCAGCTTCTTCGACTTTTAATGTAAAAGGCAGATCTAATCACTTCTGTTCTTCCGAGGTCAATTTTGGAAGAGATATTTGTGATAAAAATCTTTCTATCTTAACATTATCATTTTGTGAACCTGATTGATACCGTTCGGAATAAAAAATTCTAAATTTTTCATTAATTTCTAAAGGTTTGTAAGCAATTTTATTTACTGTTGTTAGAATTGCATTTATTGTTTTAGAAGTCTGGTCTGTTTTTAACTGCCAAGCAGGAACCTTATGTGATCTTTCACCTAATTCATAATATCTCTGTTTAGTTCTCATAATTGTTTTTTTTTTTCTGTTCGATGTGTCTGAACTGTATTATAATGTAACTTCTTGTTAACAAGTTGTCTTCGTCTTTCTTCTGTCATATATCTTTGAGATTCTTTTTCTAATTTTGTAATCTCTTTTTCCAATTGATCTATTTCTATCAAATATTCCTTCTTTATTTTAGAATTGTAACTTATTATCTAGCCTCAGGAATATGCCTTCATTGCTTCCCACAATGTGAATTTATAATCAACTGAATGTGAATTTGTATCTAAAAGAACTGAACCAGCTTTTTCATAAAATCACAGAAATCTTGATGTTTTATTAATATTAAATTAAATCTCCATCTATAAATCGATTCCTCTTTATCTATCATTATCATTGTCATTATCAAAGGAGAATGATCTAACAGTATTCTCGCTTTATATTGCATATTTATCACTCGAATATTCGTTGTTAATAGGAAAACATCTGTCCTTGAATAAGTTCTATATCTATTTGAATAAAATGAATAATCTCTTTCTTTTATGTTAATTCTTCTCCATACATCAATCATATTTAAATCTTTCATCAATGATAAAGTTAATTTTGCTACTTTTGATTTTGTAACAACCTTTGTTGATCTATCTAAAACTGGATCTAGACGAAAGTTAAAATCTGCTCCTAATAATATTTTGTCATGTTCGTCAGTCAAATTCAAAAATAACTCTTGTATAAATTATAAATCATTTTCATTCGGTTCATAAATATTCATCAGTACATACTTCAGAAAAAAATTGTCAATGTATAATTACATATCTGCCCGCCGAATCAATTAATATATTTTGTATTTCAATTGGTAAAGTTTTATTAACCAAAATTGCAACTCCTCACGCCTTTGAGTTAAATGAAGCCGTACTAACATTTCCAACCCAATCTCTTTTTAATTTCTGATGTTCTATCTCTGTTAAGTGCGTTTCTTGTAAAAAAAGCTATATCTATTTTCATTTTCTTAATATATGTTAAAATTATTTTTCTTTTCACTGGTCCAATAAGCCCAGTAACATTAAATCTTTAACAATTCAGTAAATTAGTCATTGTTTTAATTGGGTGACTGCAATCTATAATAATACCTAATCTTTCAACCTTCGTGGTACCTTCGGGAGTATTTTTAAAATTCTCCTTGTTTCAATGTGCGTCCCCACCGATCATCCAAGCAAAGAAAGAAAGATAGAAGAAAAATAGATTGTTAAAAGAAAATAATATACCCCACTACAAATGTTGTGGATAAAAAAAAACACAACATTACCCCCCTCTGTTGTACGGGTCATGGCAGTCGCTATGATTACCACGAGAATCCCGTAACAATCGATTCGAAGCTCCCCCGCAACATAGAAAAGTGTATATATATATATATATGAGAATAAAATAATAACTCTACTCTGAATTGATATTTCTCAAATTTTTCAACTTTCTCCCCTGTATCATATAATTTAAATAAATTTAAATAGTCTTCTTTCCTTTAATATCCATCAATTCCATTCACTTTCCCTGCATCATCTTTAATCCGTTTCGCTTTGAAACCTTTCAGTGTAGTTAACGAATATTTGGGTGTATTTGTGTGAACTCTTCCGCGTCTTGATAATCGGTAAAAAAATTTCTTTTTCCATCATCCAAAAAATTATCGGTGTTGCCGAATGACGCATCAAGAATTTATAACCCTTTTCCCATAAAACATTTTCCGCTGGGTTAAATTCCTTCTTTCTCTTCAAAAGGCTATAACTTATATCAGGATAGTAAAGAACTGCTTTCCCTTTTAGCGTCAATGGCACATTTCCCTTTCTGGCACATTGGGCAGCCGCCTTCAGGATCTTTTCTTTATCTTGGTATCTTAAGCATTTTCTCAAAATTTATCGTGGATTTCGATCAACTTGAAGTTTTGAACTTAAGGCTCGATGAGTCCTTTCAATTTCAATTAACGGAGATCCTTCTTCCATTTCCAAGTTTTCCGTAATCCATTTTTGAAAAAAAAATAGATCTTCTTCTATATTTTCTTTAATTCCAACAATCTTAATATTGTTTCGTCTGCTATATATTTCAAGCATATCCACTTTTTCCAATAACAGTTTTATTTCTGATGTGCAGGGAGAAATATTATCTTCCATTTTGTTCATACTTTCAACAATGTCTTCCGTTGTTAATTCTTAGTCTGTAATCCTCATCAATTTTGTCCTGTCTTTTTAAAATTTTGTCAAACATAATCTTCATCTATTTCATATCATTTTACTGCTTTTAATACGTTTAATTTTTCTAATATACGCATTATTTGCATCGATGATTTTTCTATATTTCCATAAAAACTTTTACCTCCATCTTCGTCTGATTTATACAGAGAATCTGAATCTACCGCAGATTCACTTTCACTTCCGATTTCCATCTTATCTGGGAATTGTAGTTCAATTTGCTCGTGTTTGCGCATGCTCTTTCTTTCACGTTTGTGCAATTCTTGTTGGTCTTTTTCTTTAGAAATGGTTGATATTGCCGCAGTTTCCTGTTCTGTCTCGCCGGAGTTAAAATGTCCTTGAGCACGCTGTTCTTTTGTGGCGGTGGGCCTTGATTCTGTTCCAACTTGAGTTGTCTTCAAGGAAATAGTTTTCCTCGTCTTCTGTTTTTGAGACAGAGTTTAAAACAATCCGGATAAGTTTATAAGTTTATAAGTAACTTTTAAAGAGTATTCACTAACTTATCTTCACTTAAACATTAATTTACTGATTTTTTACGGTAGAGCTGGATTCCCACGTCTTGACCCTATGTGATCACGTGACGTCCCCGATCCAGCTCGGCTTTGAGGGATACTACTCCCTCTGTGAACTGAGGGAAGTGCAGAGAGTCGTGAACAAATCTCAGCATATCCGCGGTATCAGCCTCACCTCCACGGACCTTCCGCTAAAGCAGACAGGCAGCCTGGACAATTCTCTTACACCCCATCACCTCCTATCGGTGGAAGATGCGAAAGCACATTTCACCAGGCTCAAAGACAGGTTCTACTCCGCTTTTATCAGACATTCGAACAGTCCACTATTCCGATAAGATGTATTCTTGACCTCAAAATTTAACTCGCCTTCGCCCTTGCCCCTTATGGACTGCCTGAACTGTACCTTCAGCATTCTGTAACTGGTTTACCCTGTTCTACTCTCGTGATGTGATCTGTGTCTATGGCATTCCACTGGGACTCTCCTGTCTATGACATATCTGTCGGGGTTGTGAGGAGGGAGGACAGTGGGAGAGACGGTGAGGAGGGGGCACTGAATAAAACTTAAACCTCTCTCTCACTTTTCTAACCTCACTCTCGTCGTTCCTTTCCATTGTTTCCCCTCCCCTTCTCTCTCCTCTCTCTAGCCTCTCTCCCTTCCTCTATCACCCTGTCCCACTTTCAGAATCGTTCCCCATTGTCTCCCATTGTCCCTTGATCTTCGCCCTTTCCTCTCACTGTCATCCTCTCCTGGGCACCACCCATTCTATCCACCTTTGTCCTTATTTGCCGCTCATCTGCCCTTCATGCCTTGCTCTCGTTCCAATCCACCTCTATATCCCTCTCCCCAATGCTCCCTCCTCTCGCTCTTTCCCCTCTCTCGTTTTCTTCTCTCTCTCTTCCCTATCCCTTTCCCATTGCTCTCTGCACTCTCTCCCTTTTCAGTCAACATCTGTTTCGCTCTGTCTCGCACGTTTCACTCCCCTCTCACTGATCCCGTCTTTCTGCACTCTCTCCCGTCACACTGTCACCACCCCGTCAGTCTCTCACTCTCTCTCTCTCTCTCTCTCTCTCTCTCTCTCTCTCACCTCCTTCTCTGTCCTTTTTGCTGTCGTTTTTTTCCCGCCCATTGTCCCATGGTTCTCTCCCAGTCCCTCTTTCATTGTCTCAACTCTTCACTATTCTCTCTCTCCCCCAGACCATTTGTCCCGCTCTCTCAGGCCCCCTTTGCCCCTCGATTTCGATTACCCTCTCTCTCTCTCATTCTCTAACCCTGTCTCATTCTCTCCGATATGCCTGTCCGACTCTCTCTCCCAGAGAGCCTGACCTCCAACTACTCGGAGCTGAAATTTCGGAGAGACGTACCCTTCATGGATGAGGCCGAGGTTCTTCCCATTGCCTCGGGACCCGGATGGATGCCAACGACTGCACAAACAGGTCATAGTTCACAATAGTGACGCCATTCTGGATGCGTCACGTGTCATTCGCCCACGATTTTCAGATTTCTAATTCATCTAACTCAACCACTTCTCTGGGAGCTTCTGACTATGATGTATATAAGTGATGAGGATGAAATTGTAGAATGAGGGGATACTTGGCAGAGGTTTATAAAGTTATGATGGGCATAGATAGAATGAACACAAACAGTCTTTTTCAAGTAAGGCGAGGGGAGATAAAAAGCAGAGGACGTGTTATGGATGAATGGGGTAAATTTAAGGGGAACATTGTGGTGGGGGCTTCTTAACCCAGAGAGTGCTGGGAACGTGGAGTGAGCTGCCAGATGAAGTTGTAAATGCGGGCTCAAAATTAACATTTAACAAAAACTTGAACAGGTACATGGATGAAAGTTATGTGGAGGGATATGGACCAGGTGTATCTCAATGGGACTAGGCAGAACAATGCGAAATGAACAGGCCCTCCCTCTCCCCTCAGATCAGTTTTAGTCCCTGAACAAATCCCATTGTCCCATCGTCAAATCCCATTGTGTCACTTCACAATCTCTCTCAGTATCGCAGATTCGTCAGTCTCTTAAACGAATGCAAAGCGATCTCCGTCACCAGTTCACTGAGATGGAAACGAAGTACAGATCTGTCAAAGAAAGCAAGGCTCAAATCTGTGAATTTTTGACCAGCAAAAGAGGTGAGGCACCATCCCCTTCTTTCACCCGCCCCTCATCACAGGGCAGGCATGGAGAGAGGAAGCGTCACTCTGTGCTTGACATCGGGAGTATATGGCTATGTTATGGAGGGTAATTCACTCTACGTCTTACTCTGCGAATGTCTGACGGGACAGTATGGATCCAGCTTCACTCTGTGTCTGACAGCGGGATTGTGTGATCGGTCAGTGCACAGAGAGATTCACCCCATGTCTGACCCCTGAAGTGCGTTATCCACCGTGAGAGAGAGCTTCACCCTGAATGCGGGAGTGTGTGACGGGACGGTGCAGCGGGGGCTTTACTCTGTGTCTGAATTCGGGATTGTGTGGTGGGATCGTGGAGAGAGAGGGATTGTATTTGATTCCAGGACTGTATGATGGGAGCGTGCAGATGGACGTAAAGGGACGTAAGGAGGGAGATTCACATTGTGTCTGACCAAGGCCTTGTGTGAGAGATCTCAGTTCTGATCTCTAACGTAGGGAATGTGTGAGGAGTGGTGTGGAGTGAGCATCACTCTGTGGTTGACGCTGGGAGTGTATGATGGAACGGTGAGACAAGAGCTTCATTCTTCGTCCGTCTCCGAAGCTGTGCGACGGGACATTTTGGATGGAACCCAAATTACTGTCAGCCCCGTCAGGAAGTGTGATTGAATAGACTGCTGGGACTTTCACTCTGTAACTGTCTCCGGGTGCCTGTGATGGGAGGGTGCTGAGGTAGTTTCATTGCGTGTCTGATGTTGGGAGTGCGTGATGGGACGCTGTGGAGGGAGATTCACTCTGTCTGATCCCGGGAGAGTGTGATGAGACGGTGCGGACGGTGGACACTGTTTTTGAACCCGCGCTTGTGCCATAGGAGACTGATAAAGAGCTTCACTCCATGTCCTTCTCCGGGTGTCAGTAATCGGACGGTGCTGAAGGAGCTACACTGTGTCTGTTCCCAGGAGTGTGTCACAGTACAGTAGCCGATCTCTGTGTCTTAATCCGGAAATGAGTGAAGGGACGCTGTGGAGGAGAGGGAGGGAAGGAGTGAGAGATGAGAGAGAGAGAGAGAGAGAGAGAGAGAGAGAGAGAGAGAGAGAGAGAGAGAGAGAGAGAGAGAGAGAGAGAGAGAGAGAGAGAGAGAGAGAGAGTTTGATTCCCTCTGTGTCTGATACCGGGGGTGCACGATCAGAGAGTTTGGAGGGAACTGAATATTCTGGGTCTAAACCAGAGACTGTTGGGACGGTGTGGGGGGAGCAGCGCTCTGTTTCTGACACACCGGGTGTGTGATGGGTTGCTGTGGAGCTAGCCTCACTTTCCGTCTGACTCCGTGAGCGTATCGGGGACGGGGTAGAGGAAGCCTGAATCTGTGCCTGACTGGAGAGTCTGTGATAGATGATGTAGAGGGAACATCACTCTCTGCCTGATCCTGTGAATCTGTGAAGGACGTTCTGGAGGGAACTTCATTCTGTGTCTCTCCCCGGGCGTGTGCGATAGGACAGTGTGGTACGAGATTCGCTCTGTGTCTTGACTCCCGGAGTGCGTGATGGATTGTTTGGGGAGTAATGAATGCACTGTGCCTTATCCTGTGAATGTGCGATGGGACGATGTTGGGGGCGTAAAAGTTCCCTTTGTGCCTGACCTCTGGTGAACGTGGCGGGACCGCATAGCGAGAAATTCAGTATGTGCGTCACGCCGGGTGTGTGTGATGGGAAAGTGTGCAGGCAGATTCACTTTGTGTCTCACTGTTGCTTTTTCGTAATTTCCAGTGCAAAACTGTTCCGAGAATTGGATCAGGAATAATGACCGGTGTTGTTACGTCTCCAGGTTTCAAACAAATTTCTCCAGAGCGATACAAGAATGTTCAAACCGTGATTCAAGACTGCTGGAAATCAATTCAAGGGATGAAGCGGTATGTGTCACAGCACGGGAAGATCCGACAATATCACAGGAATCGTCACACCCTTGCAGATTCTGGCACAGATTGAACACACAAGATACACTCCCAGCACACACTCATGGGGTCTGACACAGAGTGAATATCCTGCCACATCATCCCTTCACACACTCCCGGATTCAGACACAGAGCGGATCTCCCGCCATGCCGTGACGTCACGCATTCCCGGGGTCTGGCACAAAGTGAAGCTCACTTCACACTGTCCCATCACACACTCCTGGGAACAGACACAGAATGAATCTCCCTTCACACCGTTCCATCACACACTCCTGGGGTCAGACACAGAGTGAATCTCCCTCCACACTGTCCCATCACACACTCCGGGGTCAGACACAGATTGAATCTCGCTCCACGCCGTCCCATCAAACACTCCCGGGGTCAGACACAAAGTGAATCTCCCTCCACACCGTCCCATCAAACACTCCTGGGCTCAAACACAGACTGAAGCTCCCTTTACACCGTCCCATCAGAGATTCCTTTTGTAGTCATCTGAGAGAAGTTCCGTACATAGATTTCGATTCTTGGTATTAATCAAATAACTTTAATTTCTCAGATCTTTGTATCCAACAATCTTGAGTACAGAAACCCTGAGTACTGGATTGGAAAATGCGAAGATGGGTAAGAGTTGGACCGATGTGTGGGGTGAGAGTTGAGTATTCAGATAGTGCTGATGGGATTATATGGGATTCGTTTTCGGACTGAAGTAGTTTTGTGGGAAAACGGAGGGGCTTTGGGATTTGCCTGTAGACTGAACGCGGGTAGATTTTAGGGTGATACAGTGGGAACAATTTGGGGCCGAAACGTGTCTCCCGGGGAAGGACAGGGCAGTGGGTATATTTCGGAAACTGGCATGGGGCAGCGGGGACAGTTCAGTACACAGGGATTATTTTGGTATTATCGATGTCGGTGGGACAGCGCTGTTCAGTGGGATGATTTCGGAGATATTCGCCGGGCTATGTGGCGAGGGAGCAACAGCCGGATTAGTACGGTGAATGACATAGATTTGAAGGGCGAGAGTAGGGCAACTGGTTTAGTTTGGAGACCAGTCCAGGGCGATAGGTACACAATGGGTTAATGTGATTAATTTTGAGGTAGTCGCCGGGCTGTGAGGAGAGGGAGACACAGTGTGATTAGTTTGCTAAATGACATAGATCTGAGGGAACAGAGCGGGGCAGGTCGATTAGACGGTGGAAGAGTGGGGGTTGTTCGCGGACTAAAACAGATCAGAGGGGAAAGTGTGGGCATGTTCGATTCGTATGGGGACTGACAGAGGACTGTGTTGAGGAAGCGATTCGATAGGATTAGTTTGGGGAATACGGGGCTTTGGGGAGACATTGAGTCAGTGCTTTAGTTGGGGACTGACACAGGATTGTGGGGAGACATTGGGACTGTGGTATCTGTCTGGGTACCGGCACCGGGTCATGGTTGCGTAGGATGAGTTTGGGGACTGACATGGTCTGTTAGGAGAGCGCAAAATCATGGGATTAGCTTGAGGACGGTCTCGGCTCGAGTTCTCTGCTGGAACTGTTTTGCCTCTGTTGAAATTGTTTATCCCTCTTGAATAGGAAGGTGAGCTCCGCTCTCCTGTACAGGCGGTCCTCTGGAACGCCCCCTTGTACACAGTGTGATCTGACTTCAGTCAGAAGGATTTTCCCTTGCGATCTTGATCAGCGTTTCATCTGCGAGAAGTCGGCACCTTTGTTCGCGCATATTCCTGAAAAGATCCAGGGTGTCTGTCAACAGCCGGTAGAGGCGACGTGGATCAAATGACTATCGCCAGTCTCCCCTTCACTCTCACTCCACGATCCTTCCAGATTCCCTGCCCACCCTCTCTGCCCTTCCTTACTATTCCAATTCCTCCTCTTATCGCAACCATATTGTCTCCACCAGACAACGACAAGCCTCTCTTGCTGTCCATCCCCTTCTTTCCCTCCATTCCCCCGTCCCGCTCTTTCTGTTCCCTGTAACCCCTCTTTCACCTCTCTCCCCGTCCATCCCCTTCTTTCACTGCATACCCACGTCCCGCTCTGTATGCTCCCTCTACCCCCCTCTTTCACCTCTCTCCCCGTCCATCCCCTTCTTTCACTGCATACCCACGTCCCGCTATTTCTGCTCCGTCTACCCTCCTCTTTTACCTCTTCACCACCCATCCCCTTCATTCCCACTATTCTCCGTCGCGCTTTATTCTGCTCCCTCTACCCGCCTCTTTCACCTCTCTGCACGTCCATCCCATCCTTTCCCACCATTCTCTCGGCCCGCTCTTTTTGCTCCCTCTAACCCCTCTTTCACCTCTCTCCCCTTCCATCCCCCCTTTCCCTCCATTCCGCCGTACCGCTCGTTCTGCAGCCTCTACCCCCTCTTTCACCTCTCCCGTCCATCCCCTTCTTTCCCTCCATTCCCCCGTCCCACTCTTTCTGCTCCCACTACCCCCTCTTTCACCTCTCTCCCCGTCCATCCCCTTCTTTCCCTCCATTCCACGGTACCGCTCTTTCTGCTCTCTCTACCCACCTCTTTGACCTCTCCCCCTCCATCCCCTTCTTGCCCTCGATTCCACCGTCCCGCTCTTTTTGCTCCCTCTACCAACCTCTTCCACCTTTCTCCCCGTCCATCTTCTTCTTTCCCTCTATTCCCCCGTCCCGCTCTTTCTGCTCTCTCTGCCCCCCTCGTTCACCTCTCTCCCCGTCCATTCCTTTCTTTTCCTCCATTCCCCAGTCTAGCTCTTCCTGATCACTCTACCCCCCTCTTTCACCTCTCCCCGTCCAACCTCGTCCATCCCCTTCTTTCCCTCCATTCCCCGTCCGGCACTTCCTGCTCCGTCTATCTACATTATTACCTCATGCTTCCTCCCCTCTATTTCCACGTTCTCTCTTCGGCAACTATCACGGCTCCATCCTCTCGAACTCCCTCCTCACCCTTCCTGTCCCTTCCTCCTATCCCATACTCCATCAGTGCTCGCATCCCCATTCTCCCCACGACACACCGACAAACCTCTGTCCCCATTGATCTCCGGATTTGTGGCATTTTCCAGCCCGTGCCGTTCTACTCCACCCCCTACTGCCTCGCCCTTTCTCTGCCGGCTCTTTGTCCTCTCCCGGTGCCAACTCTTTCCCACTTTTTGCTCCCTCTCTACCCTCTTTCTACCCCTCTCTCTGCCTTCCCTCTCCGTCTCTCTGTACTCTCAGTATTCATCCTGTCCACTTTCTCCTTTACACTTACGTCTCACCGTCTGGTGCTCGATAACCCAACCCTGGGGGAACGTTTGTGCCTATTTCCTCTGTCTGTGCCTCTCTTGGGTTTATGGAACTCTGTAAGTTTACAAAACTGATCCAGGGAATAAAGTCCCAAACTCCCTCCCTCTCTGCATAACCCTCAGTTTCCTGCAATATCCCCGGAGAACTCCATGTACATTTTTTTTCCAGTTCAGTGGCATTTTCCTGAAGCATAAAGCCTCACCGACGCTTTGTACCACTGCAGCGAGATCTCCCGACTCCCGTGTTCAGTGTCCTGACCGGTGAAGGCCAGCGTGCCCAGTGTCCTGTCCCATCGAATATTTTTCACCAGAATCGCTGTTTGATTTTTGCCCTGAAATGTATACGGCATGCAATTTGTTCTTTAGCTTCATCCGTACGGCAAAAAATATGTAGAGCTAATGTAAATTACAAACATTAATAAACACCGCAAAAAAATCTCGAGTGTGTGCCTGTGCGTTCAAAGATGTGATGGCGCAGGGTGAGAAGATGTTCCTGAATTGTTGTGTGTGGGTGTTCAGGCTCCTGCGACTCCTCCCTGATGGCAGTAACGAGCATTGAGCTTCTCCCGAGTGCGGAGAGGACTCAGTGATGGATGCCGCCTTCCCGAGGCATCGCCTCTTGACAATGCCCTCGATGGTAGGGAGGGGTGTGACCGTCAGAGTGGCGGCTGAGGCTGGAACCCTCTGTAGCCCGTTACTATTCTGTGCGTTGCAGCATCCGCACCCGGCGGCGATGCGGCGAGTCAGAAAGTTCCCCACCGAACATCCATAGAATTTTCCTCATCTTCACTGAGAGAGCACATCCCCTCAAAGTCCTCAAGCTGTGATGCCTTGTGTAACGAGACCCAAATGCAGAGTCAGGTCTGGAATTAAGACTCAGAATCGAAGTAAACAATACGGCACCGAGCCAACCAAAGCCAAAATCTCAAGCAGTCGGACTGGAGACGGGACTCTTACGATTGAGCACTGAGTGCTCTGGTACAGTGCTTTAACTATAGACTGTCCATAAGGAATTGTGACATTGCGCAATTATATCTCTGAATCTTTAGAAGAAAAGTGATAGTTAACTGTACTCTGGGAAATGGACCTGCGGAAACATGACACCTCCTTTGTGTTTGCGTGAACGCGTTGGGCCACAATAGACCCTCTGAGTTGCTGACACACAGTAACCTAGAACTTCATTTAAACCCAAACGACGCAGGAGGAGAATTAGGACATCGAGTCTGCTGGTCGTTTCACAGCTGATCCATAGTCCTCTTGGTTCCAAACTCGCGCCTTCGTTCCTTCAATAATGAAGCATTTTTCAAACTCTCTCTTAAATATACAGAATGTCTGGTAGTCCTGCGGCGTGGAGTTCCGCAGATTCAGCACGCTCTGGCGAAGGAAGTTCCTCATTATCCCCTTTTTAAAAGATATCTCTATATTCTCATGCTGTTTCTTCTGATCCTAGATCCATTCTCTTCACACCAACTCTATCATGATCTTTCTCAATCTGAAACCTTTCAATATGCACCCTTCATTATTCTGAATTCCCGCGAGTCGAGGCCCACAACCATCAGACGTTCTTCATACGACAGGCAATTTATTTCGGGAACCTCCTCTGAACCCTTTCAAATATAACCACATGCTTTTTTCGATAAGGGATATCAACGTGCTCACAATTCTCCAGATGTGGCCTCACAGTTCCTTATTCAGCCTTAAAATTATTGGCATTCTAGCTTGGAAGCGGAGGTGTGATGAGGTGGTTATACTGAGAGGAGGTTAGACTCAATGTGCAGTTCACAGGAAACTGGGTGCCAGTCAAAAGGATGAAAGATGTTTAACAGACAGGCCCAGGTTAGAGTGCTCCCTGTAGCCCACCCGTTCAATAGCAGGTCTACCGCTTTGTATACTTTTGGGTGGGGGACAGGTCAAATGACCAAGTAGAGGGAAGTATCTCAGGTCAGGACTCTGGCACTGATGTTGTCTCTGTAGTTCTGAAGGGAAGGGGGAGGGCGAGATGAGGCGAGCTGTGGGATAGGGGATTATTTGTTAGGGAATTAGAAAAGGGGTTCTGTGTGCGACAGAGGGATTCGTAGATGGTATTTCGCCTCCCAAGTGTCAGGGACCCTATCACTCTGAGCGGGTCCTCAGCAATCTTAAGTGGCAGGGTGAGCAGTCGAAGTTCGATACGCGTTGTTGTGGCCAGAAATAGGAAGATAACACTGCTTAACACGTGGCTAAGGTGTCCTGGGATGAGTGAGGGCTACTGATAGCTGGATCATTGGTTCTCTTCTAAGGAACGTACAATATACCTTATATGCATAAGGCTTAAAATAGGCCACAACGCAGCTTGAGTCCCGGGGTCCACAGAATGCAACCGGAATCTGGAATCGACACCGACAAATATTGTCTTCTGCCGAGCGAACACTAGGGGGCGCACATACAGCTGCCTGTAGGCCATGCTACACAGCCACTTCCTTTACTCTGCCAAGAGCAAATCTCACCGTTTCCACCTGGACTGGACTGGAACTGATATTCCAGCCGGAAATTCTGTCATTAAAGATGAGGAAGAGTGGGGATAGAACCAGCGATGCAGGGCTATGAAAAACAGAATGTCAAAACAGATGCTGGAGTGGTTGTTGGAGCAGATGTTGTTGAGACCACAGATAAAGTGAGGAAGCAAAAGGATGAGCCTGCTGGGACTCATGTTCTGAGCTGCCTCCGTTCCAATGCGAGAAGAATTGTCCGAAAGACTCAGGGAAGGGTTCATCCGCTGGCATTATGATATTGTAGACGTTAGTGAGACGCCGTTGCAGGGCGGGCAGGAGGATCAGCTCAACATTCCCGGTTTTGGTTGTATTAGTCGGGATGAAGCGGGAAGTATTCAAAATTGAGCGGTGGATTTACTAGTCACGTGAGATTCATTGACAAGCACGGAGAGAGGAGTTCATGTGCCGCTTTAACAAGGACGTTAATATGCAGGGAGTTGATTGTGTGCAGTCAGAAGTGATTCAACTCAAGTGGTATATCACAAAATTGTGGGCCGAATGGTCTGTTCTCTTCCGTGATTTACGTTTACTGCTCTGCAGGACGGGTAAAAGAGAAATTTAAACATCGTGTGGAAAGATAATGAGGTGGGGTAGATCAAGGACTTTGACGACAGGTTGCGAAACACAGAGAACAGCCTCTTCACAGACAACATAGGCAGTGAGCGAGCCACACATCTGTCACTGTGACACCTACACACCCCACAAAATGACATGGACACAACCCCGACCGGACAATAAGCGCCCCATACCGTGACACCCACACGCATCTCGCTGTGACACTCTGCATAAAGCGTTGGAACTGGAACTGGATGAACTCAGGATCATTCGGGAAGCTGAGGGGGTGATAGGGAAGACATATAGAGAGATATTTACAACTACGGTAACGGGGACAGGAAACTGGGTGACAGACAGGAAGGGGAAAGAGGTTAAACAGCCAGAGCCGACGCAGAACCCCCTAGTGGCTAATCCGCAGAATAACAGGTAGACCACTTTCGGTACTTCTGGATGGGAAGGGAGAGGTGCAAATGACCAGTCAGGGCAAAGTCTCACCGTTCTGGTCTCTGGCACTGACTACGGCTCTATGGCTCAGAAGGGAATAAGTTGTGAAATCTTGCGAGCTGTATCGATAGGGTTGCCTTTGTTAGGGGAGCAGAAAAGAGGTATTGTGGACGAGAACGAGATTAGAGCATGGATTGATACCTGGAAATATGATGTTGTAGCTATTAGTGAAACATGGTTGCAGGAGGGGAGTGATTGGCAACTAAATATTCCTGGATTTCGTTGCTTCAGGTGTGATAGAATCGGAGGGTGAAGAGTAGGAGATGTTGCATTGCTTGTCCGAGCAAATATTACAGCGGTTCTTTGGCGGAATAGATTAGAAGGCACATGTAGGGAGACTATTTTGTGGGAATTGAGGTATGGGAAACGAGTAGTAACACTTATAGGCGTGTATTATAGACCACCAAATGGGGAGCAAGTATTGGAGGAGCAAATTTGTAAGGAATAGCAGATATTTGCAGAAAGCACAAGGTTGTGAATGTGGGAAATTTTCCACACATAGACTGGGAAGCTCATTCTGTAAAAGGGTTGGATGAATAGCAGTTTGTGAAATGTGTGCAATACTTAGAGGTACCAACTACAGAAGGGGCAGTGTTGGATCTCTGTTCGGGAATGAGATAGGTCAGGTGACGGAGGTATGTGTTGGGGAGAACTCCGGGTCCGGGGATCACAATAGCATTAGTTACATAATAATTATGGAGACGGATAGGACTGGACCCAGGGTAGAGGTTTTTGATTGAAGAAGGCTAACTATATAAAAGCAAAAAGAAGATAACAGATTGCATTGGCAAGTAAGGGGAAAATAAATCCAAAGGGATTCTACAGGTATATTAACAGCAAAAGGATAGTGAAGGATAAAATTGGTCCCTTAGAGAATCAGATTGGTCAGCTATATGTGCAACCGAAAGAGATGGGGGAGATTTTGAACTTTTTTTTCTTCGGTATTAACTAAGGAGAAGGATATTGAATTGTGTACGGTAAGGGAATCAAGTAAGGAAGTTTTGGATACTATGACAATTAAAGAGGAGGAAGTACTGATATTTTTAAGGAATATAAAAGTGGATAAATCTCCGGCTCCTGACAGAATATTCCCTATAACTTTGAGGGAACCTGGTGTATAAATAGCAGGGGCTCTGACAGAAATATTTCAAATGTCATTAGAAACGGAGATGGCGCCGGAGGATTGGCGTATTGTTCATGTGGTTCCAATGTTTAAAAAGGGTTCTAAGAGTAAACCTAGCAATGATAGGCCTGTAAGTTTCACGTCAGTGGTGGGTAAATTAATGGAAAGTATTCTGAGAGATGGGATATATAATGATCTGGATAAACAAGGTCTGATTAGGAATAGTCAGCATGGATTTGTGCGTGGAAGGTCATGTTTGACAAATCTTATTGAATTTTTTTGAAGAAGTTACGTGTACAGTTGACGAGGGTAAAGCAGTGGATTTCGTCTATATGGACTCAGTAAGGCCTTTGCCAAGGTTCCGCACAGAAGGTTAGTCAGGAAGTTTTAATCGTTAGGTATTAACATTAAAGTACGTTTGTAGTAAAATGGATTCAACAGTGGCTAGATGGGAGATGCCAGAGAGTAGTGGTGGAGAACTGTATGTCAGGTTGGAGGCCGGTGTCTAATGGTGTGCCTCAGGGATCTCTAATGGGTCCAATGCTGTTTGTCATATACATTAATGATCTGGATCATGGGTTGGTAAATCAGATTAGCAAGTATGCAGATGTAGGTTCCTACCTAAGGCACCTACTTGAGGTAGGTGGCGTTGCTGATCATGAGGTAGGTTTTCAAAGTTTGCAGAGAGATTTAGGACAGTTAGAAGAGTGGGCTGAACGATGGCAGATGGGGTTTAATGCTGATAAATGTGCGGTGCTACATTTTGGTAGCAATAATCCAAATAGGACATGCATCATAAATGGTAGGGCATTGAAGATTGCAGTAGAATAGAGTGATCTAGAAATATTGGTGCATAGTTCCCTGAAGGTGGAATCTCATGCGGATAGGGTGGTGAAGAAAGCTTTTTGTATGCTGGCCTTTATAATTCAGAGCATTGAGTATAGGAGTTGGGATGTAATGTTAAAATTGTATAATGCATTGGTCTGGCCGAATTATAGGAAAGATAGCAACAAAATACAGAGTGTACAGTGCAGATTTACTGGAATGCTACCCGGGTTTCAGCACGTAAATTACAGGGAAAGGCTGATCAAGTCAGATCGTTATTCTTTGGAGCGTAGAAGGTTGAGGGCGGACTTGATAGAGCTATTTAATATAATGAGGGGGATAGATCGAGTTGACGTGGATAGGCTATTTCCTTTGAGAGTATTTGAGATACAAACTAGAGGACATGATTTGAGAGTAAGGGGGCAAAATTTTAATTGTAACACGAGGGGGAATATCCTGACTCAGAGAGTGGTAGCTGTGTGGAATCAGCTTCCTGTAGAAGTGGTAGAGACTGTTTCGGTATTGTCATTTAAAGTAAAATAGGATAGGTATATGGACAGGAAAGGAAAGGAGGGTTATGGGCTGAGTACGGGCCACTGGGACTAGGTGAGTGTAAGCGTCGGCATGGACTAGAAGGGCCGAGATGGTCTGTTTCGGTGCTGTAATTGTTATATGGTTATTCCTCGATCGTGTTTGGTCTTTATCGTCGCCAGTATTTAGGTAGGAAACGAGCCGGTTCTGAACATTCAGTTTAAAACGTGGCTAAAATGTTAACGTTGAAGCGCACATAATATGTATAAAATATGAAGATAGCAAGCATATTTAGGATATCAGTGAATACATTCTCGCATTACACACACACACACACACACACACACACACACACACACACACACACACACACACACACACACACACACGCACACACATCTCTGCAGCTTGAGGTCCCCTGGGCACTTTGAAGGCCACGGTAATCTACAATGTTCACAAATGACTTTGTATTCTGCTGAGCGGACAGCTGTGGGCATCACAGACTCCTGCCCGGAGGTGGCGCCGCACCTCCTCCACCTTGCTCCGGCCCTTCATTTCCTCTCCCATAAGTACACCTGAACTGGATTGGAACTAATATTCCAGGGCTGAATTTTTCCATTAAAATGGGAGACTGGTGATATAAACTAGAGTTGCAGGGACATGTAAACAAGACCGTCATTACAGATAGATGAGTGGTTGTTGGGACAGATGTTGCTAAGGCTTCTGAAAAAGTCAAGAAGCAAAAGGTTGAGCCTGCTGGGACTCATGTTCTGAGCTGCGTACGCTTCAATGCAGGAAGTATTGTTCGAAGGGCCGATGCGCTCAGGTCAAGGGTCAACGCCTCGAAGCCTGACACGGCAGATTTTAGTGAGTCTAGATTGCAGGAGGGACACTGACACAGACAGGCTCTGCACCGAGGCAGGATCTCACCACTCAACGATACCAACACAGAGTCAGGCCCTGCACTGTAACCCGAATACAGTCCTCCCCGTCATCATAACACACTCCCTCCCCAATTCCCCTCTCCGACTCCATCACCCTACTCCTACACTATTCGCAGTCACCGTCACACAGACTGCAGTGCACCGCTCCCGTCTCCGTCACCCACCCCTCGCCTAAAAGTAATCCCGTCTCCGTGACCCACCTCCTCTCCTGCACACTTCGCCATCTCCATCATCCCGTACGTACCCATACGCCCCGCCCCGTCTCCATGATACACTCCACCCGCTAAACGCTCCCCATCTACGTCGTCCCTCCGCTCTCCTCCCACTCGATGTCCGAGGGCCGGTCCAGCTGCAGTAAGTGCGACGGGTACTGGAGCTACAATTGCTAACGTAAATACAGATTCATCTGCGAGATGTCGGCACATTTATATCCGGATACTCCTGAAGAGATCCGAGGTCTCTGTCAACAGCCTGTCGCGTCGACTTCAATCAAGTGACTTCACGCCACTTTTCCCATTCAATCTACACCACTCTCACTCCCCCATCTTTTCTTACACCCACCCTCTCCGCCCCTCCTTCCTAAGCCATTATCCTCCTCTACTCGCATCCGCATACTCCTTCACTGGTCTTCCTCTCCCCATCCAGTGTACCCCTCTCCCTTCCCAGACCCGAACTCCCCCGATCCCCCATTTATTCCCCCTCTTCTCTTTCTCCACTACTCACCAACTCATTCCCTTTCCACCCCTCCTCTTCCCCTCAGATCCCATTCTCTGCCTTTCCTCTCTCCTATCTCTCCACACACTCTGAACTCAATTCTGTGCACTCTGGCTCTCAATTCCCCAAACCAGGGGAAAACTATTGTGCACATGCACCCTATCTGTGCCTTTCCTGGCTTCATACCCACGATCCAAGGAACAAAGTCCCCTCCTTCTTGCCGTCTCTCCATAACTCAGACCCTCGAGACCCGGCAACATCCTCGTAAATCTCCCTCTACGCTCTTTCCCGATCAGTGGCATCTTTCCTTCAGCAGGGCGACCAGAACTGAACACCGGACTCCAAGTGCGGACTCACCGACACCTTGTACAACTTAAATGTGACCTCAGCACGGTTGAAGATGCAAGATTAACGTAAATAGCGAAAAATAATAAATACTTGTTCAAAGGAGAATACCGAGGGAGAGTTTAAATGTGTACGGGGTGTTCTTACACTGGTAGCGAAGAGGCAGCAACTGCTTGTAAATTGTTGAGTTAACCGGCGCCTGTACCCCCTCCCCGATGGTACCGATGAGCACAGCGCACTTACCCGGCTGGAGAGGGTCCTCGCTGATGGATGCGGTCTTCCCGAGGCATTCCTTCTTGAACATGTCCTCGATGGAGGGGAGGTTTGTGCCCGTGATGGGGTTGGCTGAGCCTAGAACCCTCTGCAGCCTCTGGGGACCCTCTGCATTGCAGCCTCCACACCAGGCGGCGATGCGACAAGTCAGAACGCTCCCCACAGTGCATCCCGAGAAATTCGCGAGTCTTCAATGAGAGACTACATCCCCTCAAACTCCTAACCTTGCAATCTCTTCGGTACCGAGAGAGGTATGGATGTTGGAGAAGGCAAGGGCCGAGTAGAGTCTAGAATACTCTCCGGCTCAGACCGGAATTAAACAAGAGCACAGTGATGAAATCCAAAGATAAAGTCACAAACAGCAGTACAAGAAATGGATCCCGTACGGTTGAGCACTGAGTGCTCGGCGCGAGGCCTTCACCGACAGACAGTCCATGAAGGAACATTGACGGACAATAATTGGCATTCTGAGTCTTAAAGGGAAAGTGACAGCGAACTACTCTCGGAGGAATGGGAGTGCTGAAACCTGGGTGCCTGAGGCTATTCTGACAGGAACATCACCCGTTCTTCGAGTCACATGAATTTGTTGTGCCCAGTGTAGACCCTCTGAGACGCTTATACACAATATCTCAGGAACTTCAAAGACGATCATACGGCAGAGTGGTAGAATTAAGCTATTTGCTTGATCGTGTCGGCCCATCATTTGAACATGGCTGATCAATCCTTATTCCCAATGTTCAGACTTCGCTCCGTATCTCTTCATGCTCTGACTAGTCAGGAATCTATCACTCTGAAATATGCCCCATAGATTCTCGTCCACGGCCGCCTGTAACAAGGAATTCCACATATTCTCTCTTCTCTAGCAAATAAATTCCTCCAAATCTCTGTTGCGAATTCACATCCCTCTGTCCTGTGCCCGTCGAAGGTAGGTTTGGAGAAAACAAAGTGCAGAATGTCCTGAAAAGAACACCTGTCCAACTGTTAAACACGGGGTGGATCGATCATAGTTGTTTTGCAGCCAGTGGCAGAGGGACAAATTTCACTGGGAGACGGAAGAATGCATTCAATTAAATACCATCGAATTCTGGAAGCAAACATCACACCGTCTGTAAAAATGCTGAAGATGAAAAGAGGACGGCTTCTACAACAGGATAATCATCTGAAATACACCCTAAACTCAAACTCCACAACGGACTACTTCAAGAGGTGCAAGCTGAATGTTGTGCCGTGGCCCTCACTGTCCCCCGACCGAAACATTATCGACAATCTGTGGATAGACCTCAAAAGAGCAGTGCACGCAAGACGGGCAAAGAATCTCGCAGAACTAGAAGGCCTTTGCAACGCAGAATGGGTGAAAATTCCCCCAAACAAGAATTGAAAGACACTTAGCTGGATACAGAAAGCATTTAAAAGATGTGACACTTGCCAAAGTAGGCGTTACTAAGTACTGACCTTTCAGGGTACCCAAACATTTGCTTCGGGCGCTAATACTTTTTTGTTATTTTGAAACTGTAAAAGATAGAAAATAAAAAAGGCAATCTTGCTTAAAATATTAAAGCACTGTGTCATCTTTAACATTATGCCTTTTGGAATTCAGGTCCTTTTTTACTCGCTTAGCTATTCAAAGTAACAAAAACTGTGACCAGGGGTGCCCAAACCTGTGCATATCACTGTCAGGGCAAACTGTTAGTAGGTTTGTTTTCAGTTTATTTATCGTTTATAATTGCACAGTTAGAACAGTAGGCATGCCTGGCAGGAGAGTTGAATGCTCCTCTTGCAGGATCTGTGACGACAGGGAGACCTCCAGTGACTCTGACAACCTCGCCTCTGATAAATGCCTCCGGATGCAGATTCTAACACACGGATTTATGGAGTTGGAACTGATACTGGATGAACTCAGGATCATTTGAGAAGTTGGGGGAATAGTCGGGAGATATATTGGGAGGATGTTAGACACCATATGTAGATAACAGGAAACTGGCCGAGAGTCAGGATGTTGAATGGGGTTAACTAGCTAGACCCACTGCAGAGTACCCCTGTGCCCAACTGGCTTGATAACAGGTCTACCACTTCCTATACGTCTGGGTGGGGGAGATGCGTGGAAATGACCGAGAAGAGCAAAGTGTCAGAGTTCCGGTCTCTGGCACCGAGTTTGTCTCTCTGGTTAAGAAGGGAAGGCGAGATGAAACAAGCGGTGGTTATCGGTGATTCCTGGTTTGGGGAACATAAAACTGGCTTTCTGTGCAGGATAGAGATTCCTGCCTCCCGCGAGCTCTCGGAATGGGTCCTCTGCGATGTCAAATGGGAGGGTGAGCGGCCGAGTTCTGCACGGGCTGGTGTCGCCAGAAATAGGAGGGTAATAGAGATCAACACGTGGCTTAGGTGTTGGGGTGGGAATGAGGGCTTCAGATAGTTGGATCACTGGGGCTTCTAAGGAAGGTGAGAACTGTGCATAAGAGAGCGTTTCAATCCAATCCGAGTTTAATTGTCATTCAACCATACATCAGTAAAAATGCATCAGGTAAAATAGAAAGCACACGGTGAATATCAGTACTTATACGATCACACAAATTAGACTGTATATACATTCACATATATACACACATTTATGCAAATCTGCAGTCGACCATAACAGAGCTTGTCTTCTGCAGGGCGAACACGAGGGGGCAGCACAGACTGCTGCCTGGAGGCCGCAAAACACCGCTCCGCGTTGCGCCGCTCCTTCATTTTCTCCGCCAGCGAGCAACTCTCTCAGTTTACACCTGAACCGAAGTAGAAGTAATATCCCAGCGTGAGTTTCGCCATTAGAAAGGCGGAGTGGTGGGTTTAAACTTCAGTCCGGTTCTGCAACAAGATTCTGATAACAGATAGTGAAGTGGTTGTTGTGAAAGATGTTATTCAGACCTCAGACAAAGTCAGGAAGGAAAAGGTTGATCCTGCTGGGACTCATGTTCTGAGATGCGTCCATCTCCATGCAGGAAGTATTGTACAAAAGGAAGATGAGCTAAGGGCTGGGCCCAACGCCTGGAAGTATGATATTATAGCAATTAGTGAGAGTTGGTTGCAGGAATGGCAGGACCGTTAGTTCATCATTCCCGATATCTGCTGCTTTAGACGTACGAATACGGGGATAATTCAAGGGCGACGGTTATATTGAACTAGTCGTTGAATATATCACGGCAATGGTCAGTTAGGACAGAAAGGAGAACTCGTCCACGTGAGGACTTAAGGGAGGAGCTGAGGAATAAAAAGGAATTAACTCGTTCATGGGGCAACAGTCCTGGGAGTTTAGAGGAACAGACCTGTAAGAGGTCATAGACTGTTGCAAGAAGCATTTCGCTGTGATCTTGGGTGATTTTAGCAGGTATTGACTGTGAGTCTCATACTGTGAAAGGACCAGTGGAATAGTTTGTCAAGCGTTTGGAAGAAAGTTGTCCGAATCAGTACGTATAAAGTCCCATCGAGGGACTGCAAAACTTGATCTCCTACTGCGGAATGGGACAAGGCAAAGGACAGAAGTTTATGTAGAGGACCACATTGCATCTAGTGATGTTGATGCCATTATTTAAAAGGTCATTATGGAAAAGGATAAGTGTGAAGTTGAGTTTAGTTTCCGAATTTGAGGAAGGCCAGCTTTATTGGGGTCAGGAGTGATCTGCCAAGTGTGGATCCGGCCAGGCTGTTTTCTGCTGTTCATCGCAAGTTGGAGCGGAAGCGCTGTTCAGCCTCAGTGTGGAGTGGAAAGGACCAGACCGTGAATAAATGGAGGCGTTGAAGGAGAGAGCGACTTCAGTGAACACGACTGGGGTGCGAGAAACTGACCAAAAATAGATCGGAGTTGGGACCATTTCTGGTCGCCCCGTTACAGGAAGAGTAAAGAGGAGTAGGTGATTTCTGTCTTGAGGCAAATCAGAGCAGATAAATCCCCAGAACCTGACAGGGTATTCCTTCGGACCTTGAGGGAGACTAGTGTTGAAATTGCAGGGGCCCTGGCAGAAATATTTGAAATGTCAATCTCCAAGGGTCAGGTGCCGGAGGATTGGAGGATAGCTCATGTAGTTCCATTGTTTAAAAAGGCTCAAAAAGTAAACCAGGAAATTGTAGGCTGGTAAGTTTGACATCGGTAGTCGGTGAATTATTGGAAGCAATACTAAGAGGTAGGATCTACAAGTATTTGAATAGACAGGTGCATATTAGAAACAGTCAGCAAGGCTTTGTGCGCGGTAGGTCATGCTTAACCAATCTATTAGAGTTTTTCGAGGAAGTTACCAGGAAAGTGGATGAAGGGAAGGCAGTGGATGTTGTATCCATGAACTTCAGTAAGGTCGTTGACAAGATCCCGCATGGGAGGATAGTTAGGAAGATTCAATCGCTAGGTATACAGGGAGAGGTAGTAAATTAGATTAGATATTGACTCAATGGAAGAAGTCAGAGAGTGGTAGTGGAGGATTGCTATTCTGAGTGGAGGTCTGTGACTAGTGGTGTGCCACAGGGATCAGTGCTCGGTCCATTGTTATTTGTCATCTATATCAATAATCTGGATGAAAATTTGGCAAGTTGGATCAGCAAATTTGCTTATGATACAAAGATTGGATGTATAGAGGAAAGTGAAGAAGGTTTTCCAAACTTGCAGAGGGATTGAAGCCAGTTAGGAGAGAGGGCTGAAAGATGGCAGCTGGAGTTTAATGCTGATAGGTGCGTGGAGTTACATTTTGGTGGGACTAATCAAAATAGGACATACATGCTAAATTGGAGGGCATTGAGGAATGCGGGTGAACAGAGTGATCTGGGAATAATGGTGCATAGTTCCCTGAAGTTGGAATCTCATGTGGATCGGGTGGTGAAGACTACTTTTGGTATGCTGGCCTTTATAAATCAGAGCATTGAGTATAGGGGTTGGGATGTAATGTTAAAATTGTACAAGGCCTTGGGTGAGGTTACATTTGGAGTATTGTGTACAGTTCCGTTCACCGAATTATAAGAAATATGTAAAGAAAATAGAGAGAGTACACAGGACATTTACTAGAATGTTTCCTGAGTTTCAGCACCTAAGTCACAGAGAAAGGCTGAACAAGTTACGTCTTTATTCTTTGGAGTGTAGAAGGTTGAGGGGGAACTTGATAGAGGCATTTAAAATTAAGAGGGGGATAGATAGAGTTGATGCGGATAGGCTTCTTCCATTGAGAGTAGGGGAGATTCAAACAAGGGAACATGAGTTAAGTTAGAAGTCAAAAGTGTAGGGACAACAAGAGGGGAAATTTCTATACTGAGAGAGTGATAGCTGTGTGGAACGAGCTTCCAGTGGAAATGGTATAGGCAGGTTCGATATTGTCATTTAAAGAAATGACAATTCTGGACAGGAAAGAAATGGAGGGTTATGGGCTGAGTGCAGGTCGCTGGGACTAGGTGAGAGTAAGCGTTCGGCACGGACTAGAAGGGCTGAGATGGCCTGTTCCCGTGCTGTAATTGTTATATGGTTTTATGGTTATATCTCTCTAGTTGCAAAACGGATTAGAGCGTTAGGAGTTTTAGGAGATGTCTGCCATTGAAGACTCACAAATTTCTCCGGATGTACTGTGGAGGGCGTTCTGACTTGTCGCATCGCCGCCTGGTGTGGAGGCTGCAACGCAGAGGGTCGCCAGAGGCTGCAGAGGGTTCTAGGCTCAGCCAACCCCATCAAGAGCACAAACCTCCCCTCCATCGAGGACATGTTCAAGAGGGATTGCCTCGGGAAGACCGCATCCATCAGAGAGGACCCCCTCCCGCCGGGAAATACCCTGTGCTCATCGGTACTATCGGGGAGGGGGTACAGGCGCCTGTAAACTCAACAATTTACAATCAGTTGCTTCCCCTCCGCCATCAGATTGCGAACGCTCCCTGAACACTTAAACACACCTTCGGTATTCTCCTTTTTGCAGTATTTATTAACTTCCCCTATTTACGTTAATTTTACATCTTTGCACCGCACTGAAGTCACGTTGTAGTTGCAGGAATGGTCGCGCTTGCAGGGCGGTGTTCAGTTCTGGTCGCCCTCCTTAGGAAAGATGCCACTGAGATGGAAGGAGTGCGGGGGGAGATTTACGAGGATGTTGCCGGGACTCGAGGGTCTGAGTTATGGAGAAAATAAAAGAAGGATGGGACTTTGTTCCTTGGAGCGTGGGTAGGAAGCCAGGGGAGGCAAATATAGGGTGAATACACTGCCTTTTCTCCTCTTGGTTGGGGCATCGAGAGCTAGTATGCACAGTATTGACGTGAGAGTCGGTGGAGAGAACGGAGAGAGGAGAGGCAGGGACTGGGGTACGAGACAGAGATAGATGGGGAGAAGCGGAATGAGTTTGTGAAAAGAAGGGCAGAGTGAGAAGAGGAGTGAGTAGGAAGGAGTAAATGGAGGGAGTGGGGTAGTTCGTGGCAGGAAGGGAAGAAGAGTGGTCTAAGTGGAGAGAGGGTCAGTAGGGGGGAGAATGGGGATGCAAGTAGTGGAGGAGACTGGGGTAGAAAGCAGGGGAAGATAGGGTGGGAGGGGATAAAAGAATGTGGGAGTGAAGGTGAGGTAGATTGAATGGGGAGAAGTGGGGTGAAGTCACTTGATTGAAGTCGGCCCGAGAGGCAGTTGACAGAGACCTTGGACCTCTTCAGCAATATCCGGGTACAAATATCCCATCTTCTCGCAGATGAATCTGTAATTACCTTTGCAACTGTAACGGTAACTCGATCCGCACTTATTGCAGCTGGGCGTTTCATAGTTTAACTCGTACAGAAGATCAGAGGTCACATTCCTGTCAATGAGGGTGAGACAATTTCAACAGAGACAAAACAGATCCAGCAGACAACCGGAGACGGTCACCAAACTAATCCCACTAATCTGCGCCTCTCTCCACAGCCCCTTGTCAGATTCTAAACTTATCCTAAGATACCGCGCTCTCCCTTCAGCCCCGGGTCCATCGCCGTACGAATCCCACTACACCGCTCTCCCCTACATTCACGAATCAGCTCCCAAATTAATCCCACTGCACCACCCTCCCCCGGCAAACTTGAGTCTGTCAACAAACTAATCCAACTGTCTCACTCTCCCCACAACCCTGTCTTTCTCCAAACTTATCTCACTGACTCCCTCTCTCCCCGCAGACCTGTCAGAACTCAAACTAATCCCACTGCCTGACTCTATCCCCACGACCTCGTTTCAGTCTCCAAACTAATCCCACTGTCTCACTTCCACCTCACAGAGCTGCAACAGTCCAAACCTCACCTGTCTGCGCATTTTCCAATCCAGTATGTTACGTGTCGTTGGACGGCGTTGGAAACAAACTTCTGTGAAATTAAATCCCTTCAGTTAATGTTTGCAACCAGACTCTAACAATGCATATCCATGTGAAGGGACGGTACAAAGAGGGAATCACACAGTGTCTGAGCTCGGGACTATGGTGTGAGTTTCACACTTTGTATGAACACCGGGAGGGTGTGATGGGACGGTGTGGAGGGAGATTCACTTTGTGTCTGAACACGGGAGTGTGTGATGGGACGGTGTGGAGGGAGATTCACTCTGTGTCTGACCCCGGGAGTGATTGATAGAACCGTGTAGAGGAATAATCACTCTGTGTCTGACCCCGGGAGTGTATGATGGGACGGTGTGGAGGGAGATTCACTCTGTGTCTCACATCTGGAGTATGTGGTGGTATTGTGTGTAGGGAGATTCAGTGTCTGTCTCACGCCGCTACCTCTAGATTATTGATGTCTCTTCTCGCGGTAAAACATACCTTTTCCTTGTTTGAATTTATTTCAAGGAGCCTTGAATCAAGTTCCGAACAATTGTGCCTCGCTCCATCATAAGATGTTCCAAACGTGGATATGAAATAACAACGGTCTTCAGTTTTGATCCATTCCTGGGGACACGTTGTCTCTGCAACTCAGGAATAACAAACCGTGAATCTCCACCATAAATCCCGTTGCATCAGCTGGGATCAGAAAAAGTTAAACCCCCTCCACACTGCCCAATCACACTCACACGGGGGCAGACGGAGAGTTAAGCTGCCTCCACAGCGTCCCCTCATACACTCCTGCGGTCAGAAAATGAATAAATCTCCCTTCACACCCTCCTTTCACACACTCCCGGAGTCGATGTGAAACTCCATTCACACCTTCCTATCACACACTGCTGGGATAGAACGCAGACCGAAACTCACTCCACACAGTCACGTCACATATTCTAGTTGTCCTTCGGTATCATCTCTGCCCACAGTCAGAGTCAGACGCAAAGTATGGTAATTCAGGATCCGACCTGACGCATCACGCACTCTCGAGATCAGACAGTAAGGGACGCTGTTTCCACATTGTCCATTCAAACTTTCAGGGTCAGACACAGGATGAAGCTACCTTGAATTGTCCAACTTCCGGCAATTACCTCCCCCTCCCTTCCCTTATCCCATGTTCACTATGCCTCCTCCTCCATTTACATGTCAGCTCATTCCTGCCTAGGCCTTGCGGTGAGAGATCAGTCTGTGTCTGCCCACGGAAGTGTGTGATGGGACGGTGTGGAGGGAGATTCACTCTGTGTCTGCCCACGGAAGTGTGTGATGGGACGGTGTGGAGGGAGCTTCACTCTGTGTCTGACCCCGGGAATGTGTGATGGGACGGTGTGGAGTGAGCTTTACTCTGTGTCTGATCCCGGGAATGTGTGATGGGACTGTGTGGAGGGTGATTCACTCTGTGTCTGACCCCGGGAGTGTGTGATGGGACGGTGTGGATGGAGCTTCACTCTGTGTCTGACCCCGGGAATGTGTGATGGGACGGTGTGGAGGGAGCTTCACTCTGTGTCTGACACCGGGAATGTGTGATGGGAGATGCACAGAGTGAGACTATCTCTTTACCGACTTATCGCGCTACCCTGTGTTCTCACCGAAAGCAAGGTTTGTCCCACACGGTCCCATCACACTTTTCCGGGTTTAATACAATTTGAATCTCCCTCCTTAAGTCCCATGATACACTTTCTGGCGAGCCACAGAGTGAGACTATCTCTGCACCGACTCATCGCGATACCCTGTGTTTTCACAGAAAGCAAGGTTTGTCCCACAAGCTCCCATGGCACAGCCCCGGGGTCAGACTCCCTCCACAACATCCGATCACACAATCGGGTGACAAATAGAATGACCATCCCGTCACACAGTCCCGGATTCTCAGTGAAACTCTCTGCCCACGGTGTCATAAAACACTTCAAGGGGCACAGATGGGGTGAATCTCTCTGGGCACTGTCCCATCACACAATCCCGCTGTCAGACGCAGAGTGAAGGTCGATCCATATCCATATCCCGGAGTGAGACATCGAGTGAAGCTGTAATGTTACGTCTCACAACCCCGTGGTCATACCCAGAATGAATCCACCTCGTCAACGTCCCATCACAATTTCCTGGATACATTGATAGAGTGAAACTTCGTCCACGCATTCCAATCACACACTCACAAGCACAGAGAGAATCAACCTCCAAACCATCTCTTCACACTCTCCCGATGTCAATCACAGAGTGACGCTTCCTCCTTCCATGCCTGCCCTGTGATGAGGAGCGGGTGAAAGAGGGGGATGATGCCTCACCTCTTATTCTGGTCAAAAATTTACAGAACTGGTGACGGAGATCGTTGTGCATTTGTTTAAGAACGGACAGATTAGAGTTGAGCGCAGAAAGCCTGGATTGAAGGGTTGAGTTTAACTCATGGTAGTTTCGCTGGCAGGTGTCCTTAGACTGACGAATCTGTGATACTGAGAGAGATGGTGAAGGATGTTTAGCGTTTACAGAGACACGTGAGTCAGCTCCACGCTACCGAACGGGTCACAGTAAGTGTTGTGTCAGTGTCACGGGGAAGGTTGTCACAGTGAAGGATAATCTGGCGGAACAGTAAGAGGCGTCGGCGCCACCGTGAGGGACGTGTATGTGTCACGCTGCAGGGTATATCCATGCCCTGATGAAGATTTTCTTGAAGTTACAATGAGGGGCTGCGTCAGCATCGTGCGCGACATGTCAATGTTCTTGTGAGGGATATGTCGGTGTCACCTTTATAGGTGTTTCTGTGCCCCTGCGAGAGTCGTGCCAGATCAAAATGAACTGTATCTCGACGTCAAGGCGAGGGAAATGTCATAGTGAGGGGTTGTTGGGATCACGGTGGGTGGAGAATCTGTGACATGGTGTGCTGTTCTCACGTATGTATGTGTTTCACTTTGAGAGACATGTCATGGCCACTGTGTGTGTGAGAGTGTAACGCTGAGCTGTGCGACAGTGTCACGGAGAGTACTATGTCGGTGTCATTGTGAGTTTAGGGGTCCGTATCACGTTCAGGGGTTTTCCTGTGTCCTTGTGAGGTGCGGGTAATTTCCTCAGTGAGCGGTGCATCGGCGTAATGTGGAGGGGCGATACTGTCCCGGTAAGGTGTGTTACAGTCACGTGCGATTCTTTGTCACAATGCGGTGCATAGAGGATCACTTTGAGGAGCGTGAAGGTGTCACGATGTAAGGTGCCTCATTGCCACGGTGAAGAGCGTGTCGGTGTCACTGTGAGGGGTTTTTCGGTTTTGCTTTGAGGAATTTATCGGTGAGACGGTCAGGGGCATGTCGATGTTACCACGAGGGGTGTGTTGCGGTCAGTGTAACTGCCATGTGTGATTCACGGCGATGTTCGTGTCATTGTTGTGGTGAACAGTGTATCTATGTCTCATAGAAAATAGAACGTAGAGCATAGAATAGTCCAGCACATTACAGGCCCTTCTGCCCACAATGTTGAGCCGACCTTCAAACCCCTGCCTCCCATATAATCCCCCACCTCGTTGAAGGTCGTGCCCGTGCTGCGGTGAAAGGATTATTGATGTTCTGGTGAATAGCGTGTCGGTGTCAGGACGACTCTTGATTGTGTTACGGTAAAGGCCGTGTTTCTGTCACGGTCAGGGGTGTGTCCGTGCTGTGGTAAGCGGCGTGTAGGTGTCACTGTGGTGTTTCACAATCACAATTCATTCCACTCTCTTTATTTATAGTCTGACTCCACCCGGAGCCCGTTCCACTCACCATGGATCGACAGACCGGCCACTATCACGATGAGGGCGGACGGAACTAGGCAGAGAAGGCAGATCTGACGGTATGGTCTATTTCCAATCTTCACTTTTGATTCCCGGTCATGCGCAGCTGTGGGGAGACCACAAGACCATGAGATCATAAGATATAGTAGCAGTAGGAGGCCATTCGGGCAATCGCGTCTACCCTGATATCCAATCATAGGCCTATCCAATTGTTCCAGTCACACCCACTCCACTGTCTTCTCCCCATACCCTTTGCTGTCCGGGCAAATCAAGAGCCTATTTCTCTCTGCTTTAAATGCTCCCAAAGACTTGGCTTTCACAGCCGCTCGTGGCAACGAATTCCACATATTTAACAGCCACTGATGGAAGTAATTTCTCCACAGCTCAGTTCCAAAAGGACGTCCTTCAATCCGGAAATCGAGCCCTCTTGTCCTAGAATCGCTTACCATGGGACATAACATTTCCATATCTAATCCCTTCAGGCCTTTCAACATTCGGAATGTTTCTATAACGATTTCCCTCTCATTCTCCTGATCTCCAGGGAATACAGCGCAGGAGCTGCCAAATGTTCCTCCTACAGGAAACCTCTCATCCCTGGAATTATTCTCGTGAATCTTCCCTGAACCCTCTCCAATGTCAGTATATCCTGTCTAAAACAAGGAGCCTAAAACTGCACACAATGCTCTCAGTGTGGTCTCACGTGTGTCTTTTGGAGCCTCAACATCACATCCCTGCTCTTATATTCTATACGTCTAAAAATGAATGTCAACATTTCATTCGCTTTCTTCACCACCAACTCAACATGGAGGTTAAGCTTTAGGGTGTCTTCGACAAGCACTCCCAAGTCCGTTTGCAGCTCTGCATTTTTAATTCTCTCACCATCTAAATAATAGTCTATACAAACAAGCTGATTGAACTCAGCAGATCCGGCTGCATTCGTTGAAACGAGAAGTCAACGTTTCGGGCCGAGAACCATCGGCAGAACTGAAGGGGGCAGGGGCGCTATGTGGGGGGAGGGTGGAAGGTGAAAAATCAATCAGAGGAAAGATCAAGGGGTGCGGGAGGGGATAGGCCGGAGAAATGAAGAAGGAATGTAAGGGGAAAGCACTATGGTTAGTAAAGTCAGAATCACGAGAGAGTCAGCCAGGAGAGGAGGCAGAGTGAAAGTGGGATGGGGAAGGGAGAGGGAGGGAATTACCAGAAGTTGGAGAATTCGATGTTCATACCAAGGGGCTGGAGACTACCCAGACGGTAATTGAGGTGTTGCTCCTCCAACCTGAGTTTGGCCTCATCATGGCAGTAGAGGAGGCCGTGTATGGACATATCCGAATGGGAGTGTGAAGCAGGGGATGTGAACGTGCATTCCATCAGGTCCATGAGATTTAATCCCGTAGTCCAAATCACTGACATCATTCAGCGTCTCCCCGATTTGGATTCCCTTTCACCCACCAACTGCGATTTCTCCTTCCACCACGATCACCCCTCCCTCTCCCAGCCTCAGTTACTTTCAGCCGTAACTGCTGAGAGTCCAGATTCCTGGACTCGGCAAAGGCAGAGGAGAGTCTGACTAATTCCACAGGTGTTTTCCTCTCTCGTACGCGATTGACTAAATTGGAGTCGTGGGTGTTGTCTTCGTGAACTTCATTTGGGTGTTTGACCGGGTCCCTCAGGGGAGGCTTATCCAGAGGATTATGATTCGGGATCCACGGGGAATTGACCGTCTGGATTCAGAGTTTATTATTATTGACGGTGAGGTTGGAGTCCCTGGGTGTTTGACCGGGTCCCTCAGGGGAGGCTTATCCAGAGGATTATGATACAGGGGATCCACGGGGAATTGACCGTCTGGATTCAGAGTTTATTATTATTCACGGTGAGGTTGGAGTCCCTGGGTGTTTGACCGGGTCCCTCAGGGGAGGCTTATCCAGAGGATTATGATACAGGGGATCCACGGGGAATTGACCATCTGGATTGAGAGTTTATTATTATTCACGGTGAGGTGGGAGTCCCTGGATGTTTGACCGGGTCCATCAGGGGAGGCTTATCCAGAGGATTATGATTCGGGATCCACGGGGAATTGACCGTCTGGATTCAGAGTTTATTATTATTGACGGTGAGGTGGGAGTCCCTGGATGTTTGACCGGGTCCCTCAGGGGAGGCTTATCCAGAGGATTATGATACAGGGGATCCACGGGGAATTGACCGTCTGGATTCAGAGTTTATTATTATTCACGGTGAGGTGGGAGTCCCTGGGTGTTAGACCGGGTCCCTCAGGGGAGGCTTATCCAGAGGATTATGATTCGGGATCCACGGGGAATTGACCGTCTGGATTGAGAGTTTATTATTATTCACGGTGAGGTGGGAGCCGGGGTGTTTGACCGGGTCCCTCAGGGGTGGCTTATCCAGAGGATTATGATACAGGGGATCCACGGGGAATTGACCGTCTGGATTGAGAGTTTGTTATTATTCACGGTGAGGTGGGAGTCCCTGGGTGTTTGACCGGGTCACTCAGGGGAGGCTTATCGTGAGGATTATGATACAGGGGATCCACGGGGAATTGACCGTCTGGATTCAGAGTTTATTATTATTCACGGTGAGGTGGGTGTCCCTGGGTGTTTGACCGGGTCCCTCAGGGGAGGCTTATCCAGAGGATTATGATTCGGGATCCACGGGGAATTGACCGTCTGGATTCAGAGTTTATTATTATTCACGGTGAGGTGGGAGCCGGGGTGTTTGACCGGGTCCCTCAGGGGTGGCTTATCCAGAGGATTATGATACAGGGGATCCACGGGGAATTGACCGTCTGGATTCAGAGTTTATTATTATTCACGGTGAGGTGGGTGTCCCTGGGTGTTTGACCGGGTCCCTCAGGGGAGGCTTATCCAGAGGATTATGATTCGGGATCCACGGGGAATTGACCGTCTGGATTCAGAGTTTATTATTATTCACGGTGAGGTGGGAGTCCCTGGATGTTTGACCGGGTCCATCAGGGGAGGCTTATCCAGAGGGTTATGATTCGGGATCCACGGGGAATTGACCGTCTGGATTCAGAGTTTGTTATTATTCACGGTGAGGTGGGTGTCCCTGGGTGTTTGACCGGGTCCCTCAGGGGAGGCTTATCCAGAGGATTATGATTCGGGATGCACGGGGAATTGGCCGTCTGGATTCAGAGTTTATTATTATTCACGGTGAGGTGGCAGTCCCTGGGTGTTTGACCGGGTCCCTCAGGGGAGGCTTATCCAGAGGATTATGATTCGGGATCCACGGGAAAGTGACCGTCTGGATTCAGAGTTTATTGTGTTTCACAGTTGTATTATTGTTTTCCAGCTTTGTTCTTTTTCCTCACATCGGATGGATGACGGGCTGAACTCAGCCATTTCTCCAACCAGATCTGTGACTCATCACTCTCGCATTGAATTTTATTTTGCCAGTTTTCAACATGATCCACAAGATCACCCATCTTCGCATCACAAGCAATTCAGCAACACACCCATCTACAATTACAGCCAGATCATTTCTATACATCACAGACAGGAGGTGGAAGGAGATCCCAGAGAATTGGTCGAGGCAGACATGAACATTTGAAACATTGGAGCGAATGACAGCTGACGCTTCCAGAAAGGTGTCACTACTGTGAACTCTTACCTGTTTGTGCAGCAGTTGGCACTATTCTGGGTCCCGAGGCAATGGGAGGATCCTCGTCCGCATCGGTGAGCGGTTCGTCTCTCCGAAAGTTCAGCTCTGAGTAGGTGGAGGTCAGTCCGTCTGGGAGAGAGAGTCGGACAGGCTGATCAAGGACAGAATGAGATAAGGGTAGAGAACGGGAGATAGGTTCGCGCAGAGAGTGAAGAGACAGCAGAAGAGACAGCTGGGGTAGGCGAGGGGGGGAGAGGGGTTGAGAGACAGCGAGACAAATGGATTGTTGGAGAGAGAGAGGAGGAGAGACTGTGAAAGGGAAGGAGAGGGATGCGGAGAGAGCGATGGGATAATGGATGGCCAAATACGAGAGCAATGGGGAAAGACAACGAGGTGAGAAGAGGGGAAAGAGTGAGAGACAGAGGGGGAGGGCGGACTGTGCCAGGAGAGAGTGCAGTAGGACGGGAACGGTGAGAAGGGAGATGAGGCCTGATTTGCTGTGCTGTGTCCACGACTCTTTGCAGTTTCCTTCGGTCACGGACTGAGTAGTTTCCGTCAAAGCCGAACTGCATCGTGATTGGATGCATTCGATGGTGCGTCGGCAAAGATGGGCGGGATTCCACAGGAACATGCAAAGCTGACGGATGGGCCAAGAAGGTCTGACGGGGATAGAGCAGTGGGCACTAGAAGACAGGAACGCTAGAACACTACAGCACAGTACAGGCCCTTCAGTCCTCGATATTGTGCCGAACCATATATTCCTTAAAACGAGTACTGAACCCACACTAGCCCGTAACCCTTTATTTTTCTGTCATCCATGTGCCTGTCCAAGAGTCTCCTAAATACCCCCAATGTTTTAGTTCGCACCACCATCCCTGGCAAGTCATTCCAGGCATCCACAACCCTCTATTAAAAAAAACTTACCACTGATGTCTCCCCTAAACTTCACTCCCTTAACTTTTTATATATGTACTGTAGTGTTTGCTATTGGTACCCTGGGAAACAGGTAGTGGCTATCCACCCTATCTATGTCTCTCATAATCTTGTCAATAACTATCATCCCATCTCATCTTACTGCGCTCCAAAGAGAAAATACCCACCTCTGCTAATCTTGCCTCATAAAACTTGTTTTCCAATCCAGCCGACATCCTCGTAATTCTCCTCTGCACCCTCTCCATAGCTTCCACACCCTTCCTATAATGAGGTGAGCAGAACTGAACAGAGTACTCTAAGTCCTGTGTCACCAGAGATTTGTAGAGTTGCAGCATGACCTCTCGACTGTTGAACTCAATCCCACTATTAATGAAGTCCAGAATCCCATTGGCCATCTTAACTACCCTATCAACCTATGCAGAGACCTTGAGGGATGTATGGATTTGAACATCAAGGTCCCTCTGTCCATCCACACTCTTAAGTAACCGACCATTAACCCTGTCCTTAGCCTTCTGGTTTGTCCTTACAAAATGCATCACCTCACACTTATCCGGATTGAACTCCATCTGCCACTTTTCTGCCCAAATCTGCATCCTGTCTATATCCTCTTGTAACCTTCGACAACCTGCAGCTCCATCCACAACTCCTCCAATCTGCGGGCCATCCGCAAACTTACTCACCCATCTTTCTACCTCTTCATTAAGGTCTTTTATAAAAATCACAAAGAGCCGGGGCCCCAGGACAGATCCTTTCTGCACTCCACTAGTCACCGACCTCCAGGCAGAATACTTCCCTTCCACTACCACCCTCTGCTTTCTTCCTGTAAGCCAATCTTTTATCCAAGCAACCAAGATTCTACTGATCCCATGCGTTGTGACTTTCCGGATGAGTCTCCCGTGGGGACCTTGTCAAGTTCCTTACTAAGTCTATGTAGACCACATCTACCACCCTACCAGCATCAATTTATTTCGTTACCTCTTCAAAAAAACTCAATTAGTCTCGTGGGACAGGACCAACCCTTTACAAGGAAACACGTGACCAGCAGCAGAAGCTCCCTTTCACGTGGTGATATATTTTCTTTTCTCTGACCGTACATGGAAGGTCGGGGTGAGTTATCCGGTGTGGACACAAGGTATTTAGTGTATGAATTCACGTGCTTGGTAAATTAAACAATCAAGGTGCTCGTCGGCAGAAAGCGGTAGAGAGGAGGAGTGTGAAAGGGAGATGGCAGAGAGTGTGGAAAGGCGAGAGTGGAGAAAGAGAAGTAGATAGAGGGGAAATGGCAACAGAGAGATCCGGAGCCGTAGAAGGGGAGAGTTGTGGAAAAGACAGAGAATGATTGAGGAAGGGGAGAGAGCGTGAGATTGAGGGTGAGAGAAAGGGAAAAAGTGGACGAAAAGGAAGAAAAACGGATGAGAGATTAGCATGTGAGAGATGGCGGAGAAAAGGGAGGCAGTGGAGAGAAAGGAGAGAGAGTGATGAGAGTCGGGTTAGAACGGGGAGAGTGTTGTACACATTTTATAATGTTCACGTTCCTCACTGACCTTCCCTCTGTCCTCCTACCTCGCCACTCCTCCCAGGGTGTTTCCTGCTCACCGGCCATGGGACAGCACTCACTGTTCTCGCAACACGCCGCCCCACCCATCACACAGCTCTCCCTCTCAGCGCCCCTAGTTTAAATCACGGTATTCCCACCACACAAAAATCTCATGGCGTTCTCTGCACCGACCATACCCAGAGAAACTCCTCATTCCGTTCCAGAGGCCTTCCTCTATACCGCCCCCTCCCCGTTTCTCGGCCTCCACTGCGAACCTTCCCAGAGCGCTCCATCCTCACCGACCCTCCCATTGAGCTCGTAGCTCATCGAGTCTCGCACACTTTACCTTTGACTTATTGTCTCACAGGGAATCATGAGGGTTAACAGTGCGCTTGCCGTGAGATTTCTCAACAGGAAGAGACACATCAGTGAGCAGAGTCAAACCAGCAAAGTGAAACTGACCTCTGTTCGTCCGGACTCGGGGAACAGAGAGGGTCTTGAAATGAGGTTCCACATACGATACATCAGGTTCATCTGGTGGCAGAACAGTGAGAGTCAGAAATAGGGTACAGCTCCCTCCACTCCGTCCCATCACATACTACCGGGGTCAGACACAGAGCGAATCTCCCTCCGTACCGTCCCATCACACACTGCAAGGATCAGACACAGAGGGAAGCTCCCTCCACACCGTCCCATCGCATACTACCGGGGTCAGACACAGAGTGAATCTCCCTCCACCACGTCCAATCACACACTACCGGGGTCAGACACAGAGTGAATCTCCCTCCACACCGTCCCATCACATACTACCGGGGTCAGACACAGAGTGAATCTCCCTCCACCACGTCCCATCACACACTGCAAGCATCAGACACAGAGGGAAGCTCCCTCCACACCGTCCCATCGCATACTACCGTGGTCAGACATAGAGTGAATCTCCCTCCACCACGTCCCATCACACACTGCCGGTGTCAGAAACTGGGTGAGGCTCCCTCCACACCGTCCCGTCACACACTCCCGGGTTCAGACATAGAGTGCTGCATTCTCCGCATGGCCCATTAACATACACCCCTGATCAGAAACAGAGTGACGCTCCCTCCACTCCGTTCCATTACACACTCCCGCGGTCAGACAGAGAGTGAAGCTCCATCCACACCGTCCCAGGAGGATGTGACTTTTTGAGGATGTGACTAAACGCATTGATGCAGGAAGAGCAGTAGGTGTAGTGTAACGGATTACAGGAAGGCTTTGGATAAGGTAATCCACGCAAGGCTTATTGTGAACGTAAGGAGGATCCAAGGTAACATTACTGTGTGGATGCAGAGCTGACTTGCCCAAAGAAGGCACGGAGTGTTTGTAGACGTGACGTCTTCTGCATTGAGGTAGATCCCCAGTGGAGTGCCTCAGGACCCTTACTCTGTATGATGTTTATAAATGACCCGGATCAAGAAGTGGAGGGACGGGTTAGTATGTTTGCTGATGACAATAAGGATGTAAATGTTGTGGAGGATATGGAGGGCTTTTAGATATAAAGGGGGGCCATTGTTAGGATGCAAGGCTGGGCTGAGAATTGGCAGATATAGTTGAACGCAGATAAGTATGAAGTGGTTGATTTTGGTAGGTCAAATATGATGTGCTGTAGGTTTTCGATGTTTCTATCTTTCTATCACACATTCCAGTTGTCAGAAACAGATAGAATCTCCCCTCCACACCGTCGCATCACACAATCCCGGGGTCAGACACAGAGTGAATCTCCCTCCAAGCGTTCTCATCCCACACTCTCGGGATCAGACACAGAGTGACGCTCCCTCCACAAACCCCCATCACACACTCCCTGGGTTAGAAAGTGATTGAATCTCCCTCACTCCGTCTCTGCCCCACTCACCTCCCGATGGAGACGGTGAGTCCGTTTCTGTGAATCTTACATTCATGAAAGCCCCTCTGTCGTTCATCCCGTCGAGGATCCTCTGCGTCTCTGAGATCAGCGAGGGGAATTAACCGTTGTCAGAGGAAGCCTGTGCTGACAAGTGGATCAGAGCGACACAAACAATCTCCAGTTGAGCAGCTGATAAAGAGAGGGGCCGAGAGCAGGGGGAGGAAGTGCTGCGGGAAAATGACATTTAGGCTGTGAGAGGGGGTGGTCTGGGCCGATGTGAGTGGCGGGGGAAGAGTAGTGAGAGTGTGGAGAAATAGAGGGAGGAGGAAGTGAGGGGAAGGTTAGGGTATGGCGGAAAGAGAGTCGTGATTTACAGGGGTCCGAAAGGGGTATCACTGAAAGAAGGACTGGGAGAGAATGGGGAGAGGGGGGAGAGAGAGAGAGAGAGAGAGAGAGAGAGAGAGAGAGAGAGAGAGAGAGAGAGAGAGAGAGAGAGAGAGAGAGAGAGAGAGAGAGGGGTAGTGCCCTCGGCACAAACACTCCCGGTGTCAGATATTAGTGCAAGTATAGGTGGGATTGTCAGAAGCAAGTTGGGTTTAGTACAGAGAATGGCGTGCATGTGGAACCCTGCCAGGGGTAGTGGTGAACACGGATACATTAGGAACATTTTAGAAATCGTTAGATTAGCATGTGAATGATAGAAAATAAGTGAAAGGCCATATAGGAGGGAAAGGTTAAGTTGAACTTGGAGTATATTAAAAGGGTGGCATAACATTGTGGGCTGAATGGCCTGTGATCTACATGCATTTTAGTAAGGCATTTAACAAGGATCTATACGGAAGTCTTATTCAGAAAGTCAGAACACATAGGATCAGGGAGGTTTGTCTAGATGGATTCAGAATTGGGGTCAGACACAGAATGAAGGTTCCTACACACTTTCCCATCACACCCATCCAATGTCAGACACAGGGTGACTCTCACTCCCCTCCGAACCGTTGCACACTGTCGGGGTCAGACACGGTGTAATTCCCCCTGAAATGTCTTATCTCACGCTGCTGTGGTCTGGGAGAGAGCGAAGCTACCTCCCTAACGTCCCATCAAATGCTCCGGTGTCAGACTTAGAATGTACCTAATGCACGACGTTCCACCACAGACTCCCGGGGACTTCGCACAGAGTGAATTCCTCTCCACACCGTCTCATCACACAGACCCGGGGTCAGACACAGAGTTAACTCCTCTCCACACCGTTCAATCACACATTCCCGGTGTCAGACACGGAGTGCATCTCCCTCCGGAACCTTCCCATCACACACTCCCATGGTCAGACACAAAATGAAGATCCCTACACGCTCTCCCATCACACCCATCCAACGTCAGATGCAGGGTGAGGCTCATTCCACACCGAACTGTCACACGCACCCGGGTTCAGACACATGCTGAATCTCACACCCTCCGAACCGTTACACACTGCCTGGGTCAGCCACGGTGTAATTCCCCCTAAACTGTCTTATCACACACTCCTGGGGTCTGGGACAGAGAGAAGCTCAGTAGATCACATCCACTTCACTGCCCCCATCTATATGCCTGGACACCTCCTCAAAGAACTCAATCAGGCTTTTTAGACATGATCCACGGTATAGAACATAGAACTGAATATGATACAGCACAATACTGGCCCTTCGGCCCACAGTGTTGTGCCGACCCTTACACCCTGCTTCCACATAAAACCCCACCTTAAATTCCCCCATATGGCTGTCTAGTAGTCTGTTAAATTTCACGAGAGTGTGTGTCTCCAGCATAAACTCAGGCAGTGCATTCCAAGCACCAACCACGCTCTAAGTCAAAAACCTTCCTCCAATATCCCCCTTAAACTTTGCTCCACTTGTCTTAAAGCCATGCCCTCTTGTATTGAGCAGTGATGTCCTGGGGAAGAGGCGCTGGCTGCACACTCTATCTTTTCCTCTTAATATCTTGTACACCTCTGACATGTCTCCTTCATCCTACTTATGTCCAGAGAGTAAACCCCTAGCTCCCTTAATCTCTGATCATAATGCATACTCTCTAAAACAGGCAGCATTCTGGTAAATCTCCTCTGTACCCTTTCCAATGCTTCCACATCCTTCCTATAGTGAGGCGACCAGAACTGGACACAGTACTCGAAGTGTGCGCCAACCTGTGTTTTACAGAGCTGCATCAACAAGCCGCGTCTCTGAAACTCTGACCCTCGGCTTATGAAAACTACATTGGCTGCCTTAACTACACTATCTACCCATGAGGAAACTTTCAGTGATCTGTGGACATGTACCCCGAGATCCCTCTGCTCCTCCACACTACCAAGTATCCTGCAATTTACTTTCTACCCTGCCTTGGAGTTTGTCCTTCCAAAGTGTACCGCCTCGCACTTCACCGGGTTGAATTTTATTTGCCACTTCTCAGCCCAGTTCAGCATCCTATCAATGTCTCCCTGCAATCTTCGGGATTTTTCTACCCTGGCCGCAACACCACCAACCTTTGTGACGTCTGCAAACTTGCCAACCAGCCCCTCTACCCCACCATTAGGTAGTTAATAAAATCACGGAATGTAGAAGTCCCAGAACCGATCCCTGCGGGTCTCCACTCGTCACAGCTTTCCAATCCGAATGTACACATGCTCCACAACACACTGCATTCTGCAGACAAGCCAATTCAGAAGCCACCTCGACAATCCTCCCTTGAACTCATGCCTTCTGACATTCAGAATAAGCCTACCGTGTAGAAACTTGTAAAATGCCCTAGTAAAATCCATGTAGAATTTACATTCACTGCTCTGTCCTCATCTATATGCCGGGTCACCTCCTTAAGGAATTCTATCAGCCTTGTTAGACATGACCTGCACTTCTCAAAGCTATGCTGACTGTCCCTGATCAGAGTATGATTCTCTAAAGGCCCATAAATTCTATTGCTGAGAGTCCTAGTCAACAGTTTTCCCACCACAGACGTCAGGCTCACTGGTCTATGATTACCCAGACTATCTCTATTAACGAGATCTAGGTGTTACTGTACATCAGTCAATGAAAGCAAGCATGTAGGTACAGCAGGCAGTGAAGAAAGCTACTGGCATGCTGGCCATTATAACAAGAGGAATTGAGTATAGGAGTAAAGAGGTTCTTCTGCAGCTATACAGGGCCCTGGTGATACCCCACCTGGAGTATTGTGTGCAGTTTTGGTCTCCATATTTGAGGGAGGACTTTCTTGCTATTGAGGGAGTGCAGCGTAGGTTTACAAGATTATTTCACGGAATGGCGGGGCTGTCATATGTTGAAAGTTTGGAGCGACTGGGCTTGTTTACACTGGAATTTAGAAGGATGAGAGGGGATCTGATTGAGACATATAAGATTATTAAGCAATTGTACACGATGGAGGCAGGATGCATGTTCCTGCTGATGGGTGAGTCCAGTACTAGAGGCGCATTTATCGCCTCGTGGAGCAGCTTAGGGAACATTCCGTCAGGCCCCGTGGATTTATCCCACCTAATGTATTTTAACAACTCCAACATCTCCTCTTCCTTAATATCAAAGTGCTCCTGAACATCAACTTCAGTCATAGTGTCCTCACCGTCATCAAGTTCCGTCTCATTTGATCATACCGAAGGCACGTATTCATTGATGACCCCGCTCACTTCCACAGCCTCCAGGCACATCTCTAATCGGTCCTATCTTCACGCCTTTTATCCCATTGTTCTTCACATAAATGAAGAATGTCTTGGGGTATTCCTTTACCCCACTCTCCAAGGCCTTCTCATGCTCCTTTGTTCTCGTCTGCCCATTCTTAAGCTTATTTCTTGTTACCCACTATTCTTCAATAAACCCATCAGATCCTTCCTTCCTAAAAGTTATGTATGCTGCCTTCTTACACCTGACTAGATTAACCACCTCACTTGTACCATGGTGGTTTCATTCTACCATTCTTTAGCTTCCTCACCGGGACAAATTTAACCCTAATATCCTGAAAGAGATCTCTGCAGCCAAGCCAATTCTGGATCCTCCTGGATTAACTTCCCCGGATGCTATGCCTTCTGACAGTCTGAATAAGCCTACCGTGTGGAACCGTGTCAAATACCTTAATAAAATGCATGTATCTCACATCCACTGCACTACCCTGAACTATATTCCCGGTCGCCTACTCAAAGAACTCTATCAGGCTTGTAAGGCACAATCTGCTCTTCACAACGTCATGCTGACTGATCAGACCTAGATTCTCTAAATACCCACAGATCAAATCTGGAAGAATCTTTTCCAACAGCTTTTCCACCACAGACGTAAGGCTCACTGGTCTATAATTAGCCGGACAATCCCTACTACCCTATTTGAAGAAAGGGACAGCATTCGCCTCCCTGCAATCCTGCGGTTCCATTCCGGTGGACAACGAGGACATAAAGATCCTAGCCAGAGGCTCAGGAATTTTTTCCATCGTCTCGTGGAGCATCTTGCGGTCTATTCCTTCAGGCCCCGGGGAATTATCTGCACTAAATTATATTAACTACACCAACGCCTACTCTCTCATAATATGAACGTGTTACAGAACATATTGTCCCCACTCATATTGTCCCCAACGGAAAAAAGTTCTCTCACATTAGTCAATACAGAAGACAAGTAATTATTGAAGAACTCACTCTGTTCCACAGCCTCCAGGGACATCTTCCCACCTTTGTCTCTAATCGGTCCTATCTTCACTCCTGTCATATTTCTGTTCTTCACATAATTGAAGAATTCATTGGTGTATTCCTTTATCATTCTCGCCAAGGCCTTCTCATACCCTCTTTTTGCTCTCCTCAGTTCCTTCCTAAGCTCCTTTCTTGCGACCCAATATTCCTCAATAGACCCATCTGATCCTTGCTTCCGAAACCTCATGTATGCTGCCTGCATCCACCTGACTATTTTCTCCAACGCACTTGTCACCATCGTGCCTTCACTCTACGATTCTTTATCTTCCTCACTGGAAGAAATTTAACCCTAACATCCTGCAAAAGATCCCTAAGCATCGAACAAATGTCCATACTATATTCCTCTGCAGAAACATCATCTCAATTCACACCCGCATGTCCTAAATTTATAGACTCATAATCTGTCGTTCTCCAGTTAAAAATGTTCCTTGTCCTCTCTGCTTTTTTGCCGTTTCCCATGAGTCAAATGGAGGCAGTTAGATACGCTGTCTGAAACCGGTAGTGTGTAATCGGATGGCGTGGATGGAGATCCACCATGTGTCTTACCAGGGAGTGTGTGATGAGGCGGTGTGGAGCGATCTTCAACTTGTGTTTGACTCCGGGATTAAGTGATAAGACGGTAAGGATAGAGGTACAATGCTTGTCTGAACACGGGAGTGTGCAATGGGTCGCTTTGGAGGGAGCTTCACTCTGTGTCTGATCACGGGAGTGTGTGATGGGACGGTGTGGAGGGAGATTCACTCTATGTCTGATCCCGGGATTGTGTGATGGGACGGTGTGGAGGGAGATTCACTCTGTGTCTGACCCCGGGGATGTGTGATGGGAGGATGTGGAGGGTGAATCACTTTATCTCCGACACTGGAAGTATGTGATTGGACCGTGTGTAGGAAGCTTCTCGGTGTTATCAGACACCGGGAGTGTGTGATGGGGCTGTGCGGAGGGAGATGTTCTGTGTGTGTAACACCCGAAGTATGAGATGGGATGGAGTGGAGCGAGCTTCAGTCTGGAATGTACTTAAGTTCTGTATGGCTCACACAGACCTCTTCCTCTTGAATGTATTTCAAGACGCTTTGAAAGACGGTTAGAACAATGCTGCCTCGCCGCATCGACTTTTCTCGAAAATAAGACTTTCCACACCGTCCATTCCATCCACCGGCAGTAAGACACAGAAAGGGACACCTTTCACACCGGCCCATCACACATTCCCGGCGTCAGTTGTAAAGAGAAGCTCTCTCTGCACCCTCCCATCAAATAGTCCTTTTGGCAGACGTAAAAAGAAATTCCTGAAACACTCCCCCAAAACACATTCCCGAGATCAGAATTAGTCAAATCACAGTCCCAGCACATACAAACAACATTAGACCCATCTTAAACTCCCGAGGTCAGACAGAGGATGTAGCTCCGTCCCCTCTCAAACTCCCGAGGTCGGACAGAGAGTGTAGCTCCGTCCCCTCTCAAACTCCCGAAGGCGGACACACAGTGTAGCTCCCTCTACTCCTTCCCCTCTCAAACTCCCGAGGTCGGACAGAGAGTGTAGCTCCGTCCCCTCTCAAACTCCCGAGGTCGGACAGAGAGTGTAGATCCGTCCCCTCTCAAACTCCCGAAGGCGGACACACAGTGTAGCTCCCTCTACTCCGTCCCCTCTCAAACTCCCGAGGTCAGACAGAAAGTGTAGCTCCCTCTACTCCGTCCCATCTCAAACTCCCGAAGGCGGACACACAGTGTAGCTCACTACACACCATCGGATCACACAACCAACGGGTCGAGCTCGGAGTGAAGCTCTCTCCGCAGAGTCCACTCACCCCACCACCCGGGATCAGAAACAGAGAGAAGCTTCGTACACACCGTCCCATCTCACTCTCCCATTGTCAGACTCGGAGTGATGCTCCCTCCACATCATCCTCTCGCACAGTCCCGGTGTCCGACAAAGACTGTAGCTCCATACACACCGACCCGTCACTCACTCCCGGGGTCAGTCTCAGAGTGAAGCTCCATCTACACCGTCCCATTACACAGCCCCCGGGTCAGAAGCAGTGTGAAGCTACCTCCGCACCGTTCGATCACACACATGCGGAGTCAGAAAATGATTCAAGCTCCCCTGCGCACGGTCCCAACACTCTCTCCCGGGGTCAGAAACAGAGTGAAAGTGCATTCAGTCCGCCGCAGCGCACAGTCCCTCGGTCAGACAAAGAGTGAAGCTCCCCTCTACTCCGTCCCATCACACACTCCAGGGGTAAGATACAGAGCGAATCTGCCGCCTCACAGTCCCATAACACACCAACGGATTCAGAAAGAGAGCGGATCACCCCCACCCCTCTCAATCCCTCTCTCCCCTCTCACCAATCACAAACACTTCAGCGTTCCTGTAGTCCCAATAGTGTGTCTGTTCTAGAGACAATTAGTGTGTGTGAGACCAGAGGTAGAACTGGTGGGAGGGGGAGTGGGAGGGGAGTAAGCGCTGAGACGCAGCTGCGTTTGCAGTCACTGGGAGAAAGGGGTGTGAAATCACACGACTGGCCTGTACTCGCAGAGACGTAGAGAAGCTGAGAACAGAGAGATTAATATCCGGTGGAAATGTTCAGAAATAACATCAACGGTGTGCTCGGAGCTTGATCACGTGTCTGTCCCCGGGAGTCCTTGAT